>NW_028261382.1:102804692-102907192 GCF_051295495.1 Thamnophis sirtalis | reverse complement strand
TCCTCTTCCTCCTCCACTTCTTCTTCTCCTCCTCTCTACATACCCCACTCCCTTCTAGCACTGATGACATTACGTAGTTGGGTAATGAAATGTCGGGAAGAAAACATCCAAACTCAGAGAGCACCAAGGACCCCACAGTCTTCCTCCTCCTCCTCCTCTTCCTCCTCCTTCTAGTCTTCTTCCTTCTTCTCTTCCTCCTAGTCCTTCTCCTCCTCTTCCTCCTCCTCCTTCTTCCTCCTCCTCCTCTCTACAAACCCCACTCCCTTCGAGCACTGATAATGTTACCTGGTTTGGATAGCAATAGCAATAGCAGTTAGACTTATATACCGCTTCCTAGGGCTTCCAGCCCTCTCTAAGCGGTTTACAGAGTCAGCATATATCGCCCCCAACAACAATCCGGGTCCTCATTTCACCCACCTCGGAAGGATGGGAGGCTGAGTCAACCTTGAGCCGGTGAGATTTGAACAGCCGACCTGCAGAACTAGCTGTCAGCTGAAGTAGCCTGCAGTGCTGCACTCTAACCACTGCGCCACCTCGGCTCTCGGATAATGAAACATCTGGAAAGAAAACATCCAAACTCAGAGAAACCCAAGGACCCCACCTTCCTTCCTTCCTTCCTTCCTTCCTTCCTTCCTTCCTTCCTTCCTTCCTTTCCTCCTCCTCCTCTTACGACATACCACTGGGTGTTCTCTACCTAATCCTGGAGCAGTATTTCCAAATATACCTATCAAATCTTTGTCCCGTACCACATCCAGATGTTTTACTTGGACCACAGGATCTCCTGAAGCTCTTTCGAAGCTTCCTGTGAAAAGCAGAGATGAATTATTTGCTCGCCAAAACACGAAGATTGTATTTCTGTGGCTTCCAGAGAGACACAACTTCCAGTATTCCTCCATGGTGTGGAACTGCATCCATCCTTGCTCAGGGCCTCTGCTTTCCGATGAATTCAATACCAGATTTTGCACTCATAAAGGTGGTGGTTTTTTGACTGACAAGGTATTGAAGAATGCAGATAAAAGTGAGAATCAATTATTTCTCCCTTTGTGGTGTTGGTTTTTAAATTAAGCTTGTTTTTTCGTTTGATTTCTAATAGCAAGTGACTCTGGGGAACTTACAGTTCTAAAACTACACAACAGTTAAAACAATTTTTTAAAAAATAAAATTTTAAAAAAAATCCAGAAAATAAATCAAGATGGTCCTCAACGTACGACCAAAATTGAGCCAACATTTCTATTGCTAAGTGAAACATCCATTAAGTGAGTTTAGCACCCGTCTAATGACCTTTCTTGCCACAGTTGTTAAGCGAATCACTGCAGCTGTTAATTTACAACCATGGTTCTTAAGTGAGTCTCCCTCCTTGACTTTGTCAGATGGTCGCAAAAGGGGATCACGGCAACGGTCATAAATATGAACCAGTGGCCCAAGCGGCTGAATTTTGATCACGTGATTGTGGAGATTCTACGACGGTCGTAACTGAAAAATGGTCATAAGTTACTTTTTTCAGTGTCGTCGTAACTTTGAATGGTCACTGAATGAAGCGTTGTTAAGTCGAAGCCTACCTGTACATATAGGAGCTGGGATAGTTGACCAGAAGGCTGGAGAATTCCTGGAGGACAAGGGGGGGGCAGGTGGTCCAAAGTTCCTCCAGGTTAAATTAGCCATCAACCTTCTTGACCTAAATCCCTTGGCAGGGTTTTGATGAGATAAGATGGAAAGGGGAAGGAAGGAAGGAAGGAAGGAAGGAAGGAAGGAAGGAAGGAAGGAAGGAAGGAAGGAAGGAAGGAAGGAAGGAAGGAAGGAAGGAAGGAAGGAAAAAGAGGGAGAAAGGACAGAAGAAGGAAGGAGAGAAAGGAAGGAAGGAAAGAAGGAAGGACAGAGGAAGGAAAGAGAGAAAGAGAGAAAGAAAGAGGGAGGGATGGAGGACAGAGGAAGGAAGGAAGGACAGAGGAAGGAAGGATAGAGAGAAAGAGAGAAGAAAGAGAGAGAGAAAAAAAGAAAGAGGGATGGAGGAAGGACAGAAGGAAGGAGATACTGGAAGGAAGGACAGAGGAAGGAAGGATAGAGAGAAAGAGAGAAAGAAAGGGGGAAGGAAGGACAGAGGAAGGAAGGAGAGAAAGGTAGGAAAGAAAGAAGGACTGAGGAAAGAAAGAGAGAAAGAAAGAGGGAGGGATGGAGGACAGAGGAAGGAAGGATAGAGAGAAAGAGAGAAAGAAAGAAAGAAAGAAAGAAAGAAAGAAAGAAAGAAAGAAAGAAAGAAAGAAAGAGGGATGGAGGGAGGGGGGACAGAGGAAGGAAAGAGAAAAAGGAAGGAAGGAGGGAAAAAGAGGGAGAAAGGACAAAAGAAGGAAGGAGAGAAAGGAAGGAAGGAAAGAAGGAAGGACTGAGGAAGGAAAGAGAGAGAGAGAAAGAAAGAGGGATGGAGGAAGGACAGAGGAAGGAAGGAAGAAGAGACAGGAGGGATGGAAGGACAAAGGAAAGAAGGAAGGAAAGAAAGAAAGAAGGAAGGGATAGAGAGAAAGAGGGAAGAAAGACAAAGAAAGAGGGATGGAGGAAGGACAGAGGAAGGAAGGAAGGACAGGGGAAGGAAGGAAGAATACAGAGAGAAAAAGAACGACAGAAACTGGGAGAGAGAGGAAGGAAGGAAGGAAGGAAGAAAAAAGAAAGAAAGAAAGAAAGAAAGAAAGAAAGAAAGAAAGAAAGAAAGAAAGAAAGAAAGAGAAACCATTTTGTGGATGCACCCCTTAAGAGAACCAGTGTATTGTCATTATTAAGACAGAAACTAGAAACCAGCATTCTGGGAGTTGTAGTCCCACCTGAAGCCCAATGCTCCCTGGGAGACCCTGGGCCAATCACTCTCTCTCTCTCTCTCTGCCGAGGGACGCAACGGCCGGCGTCTCCTCCCAAAGCCTAAAGCCCGGGAAACTGCGGGGGAAACTGTCCAGGCGATGGCCGGGAACGGCGGCTGACTTGACAGCGTGCAAAGACTCCCACGCGGGGCTTCCGAAGCATCTCGCGAAAACCCGAAAGGCAGGCAGTCACTCGAGAAGCATGGATTTGCAATGGGCAGCAGGGGGCGCTAAAACACCAGGAGACGGCTTGAATTTCTTATTTAAGACGACGCATTACCCTACAAACTGCAACTCTTCCGGTTTGCTGGGACCGCGGCAGGGAAGGGGTTAATAATGGGCGTTGCTTTCACACGCGAAGATCTTGATGCGGATGGAGGGAAGATCCGGCTTCCCATCTCCTAATAAGAATTCAATTCAATTTATTAGATTTCTAGGCCGCCCAATCCCGGAGGACTCCTCCCTTTTTCATTCCTCCCTCCCTTTTTCATTCCTCCCTCCCTTTTTCATTCCTCCCTCCCTTCTTCCCTCTTTTTTTCCTTCCTTCCTTCTTCTCTTTTCCTCCCTCCCTCCCTCCCTTCATTCTTCCCTCTTTTTCTTCCTTCCTTCTCTTTTCCTTCCTCCGTTCCTTCTTCTCTTTCCCTCGCTCCCCTCTTTTCCTTATTTTCTTTTTTCCTTCCTTCCTCCCCCCCTTCCTTCCAACTTCTCTCTTTTCCTTCCTTGTTTCCTTCACTCACTCGCTCGCTCCCTTCCTTCTTCCCTTTTTTCCTCCCTACCCCACTTCTCTTTTCCTTCCTTCCTTCCAATTTCTCTCTTTTCCTTCCTTCCTCCCTCCCTCCCTTCCTTCTTCCCTCTTTTCCTCCCTCACTTCTTCTCTTTTCCTTCCTCCCTCCCTCCCTTCATTCTTCCCTCTTTTCCTTCCTTCTCTTTTCATTCCTGCGTTCCTTCTTCTCTCTCCCTCCCTCTCCTCTTTTCCTTGTTTTCTTTTTTTCCTTCCTTCCTTCCTTCCTTCCAACTTCTCTCTTTTCCTTCCTTCCTCCCTCCCTCCCTTCCTTCACTCTTTTCCTCCCTCACTTCTTCTCTTTTCCTTCCTTCCTTCCTCCCTCCCTTCCTTCTTCCCTCTTTTCCTCCCTACCCCACTCCTCTTTTCCTTCCTTCCTTCCAACTTCTCTTTTCCTTCCTCCCTCCCTCCCTTCCTTCACTCTTTTCCTCCCTCACTTCTTCTCTTTTCCTTCCTTCCTCCCTTCCTTCCTTCTTCACTCTTTTCCTCCCTCACTTCTTCTCTTTTCCTTCCTTCCTCTTTTCCTTCCTTCCCTCCCTCCCTGCAAAAAATAAAACAAATTTAAAAGAAAGTTTAAAAAGGAAAACCATCAAAACGAAACAAAAGAAATTAAACACGTGTCTCGGCTTCTCCAGACACGTCCTCCTGACACAACTGTTTCAGTGGAGACCCCCCTGTTTCATTTCTAAACCCCTCCAACCTCCCATCACCTGTACTTAATCACCTGCCTCCCTATCAAGCATCCCATTCCCCCCCCCCTCCATCCCTGGGTGAAGCTCTGCAGCCTTGCCAGGCAAAGCAGCCAACGCCAAAAGCACAGCCAACCCTTTCCATAACGACAGTACATTGTGCAAAAAAACGGGGAGGGAAACACACACACACAAACACACAGAGACCAAAAAAACGATGCAATGCCTTTGCTGGTGGCGCTGCAGGAAGCAGGGGAGCCACCAGGGGGCGCTGCGGGCTCCCCTTGGGCCCAGAGCTGTCAGCTGAATTAAGCAAGAAGGGAGGGGGGGGGGCGGGTGGCATGACAGCAGGAAGAAACCAAAGGGCAGATTAAAATTGAAAAAAGAGGGGGAGGAAGCGGCAGGAGCTGGAGCTCCCCCACCCGGTGCAGAGTGGATCGTTCCTCGGCTGCACCAGCAGACCGGAAGAAGAAGAGGAAGCCGGCTCAGGCACGGTGCAAAGGTCCTCTCTCCATCCTCCCTCTGGTGTGCATCCCGTCACCTGGGCCCAGGTGAGCCTCCTGAGGATGCCCTCGCTGCTCCTGATCTGTGGGGCGGCCGCTGTCGCCTTCTTCGCCTGCCTGGATGGCTGGTACCTGCTGAGGATGCCCATCACTTACCTGTACGCCAAGTGGCTGCTTCCCGCCATCGCCAACCCTTTGCAAGAGCAGCGCTTCCACAGCTGGGTGCTGCCCTCCGACTTGGACCTCCTGGTCCATATGAACAACGCCCGCTACCCCCGGGAGGCCGACATGGCCCGTTGCGTCTTCATGGTCCGCTGCGGGCTCTTCCAGGCCATCTGGGCCCTGGGGGGCCACACCATGCTCTCCGCCTCCTGCTGCCGCTTCCGGCGTTCGATGCACCTGCTGGAGCGTTTCACCATCCGGACGCGCATCCGAGGCTGGGACCAGCGGGCGTTCTTCCTGGAGCAGCGTTTCGTCAGCACCCGGGACGGCTTCGTTTGCGCCGTCTTGTTGGTGCGGCAACATGTGGCGGGCACCACGCCGGGCACGGCGGTGGAGAAGGTGTGCCGAAGGAAGGTGAGGGCCCGAAAAGGGCTGGGAGGCTGAAGGTGGAGCCTACGGGTAGGAAAGGCGGCGCGTCCCAAAGGCCTGAGAGAACGGAGAGAGACGAGGGAGTTGGCAGGGACCCTAGAGGTCTTCTAGTCCAACCCGTGGCTCAAGCAGGAGACCCAATACCTGTGATGGTGAACACCCATCAGGGTGGCACCCAGAGCCCTCTCTGCATGCACGCCAGCTGTCGCCCCAGCCCAGCTCCCACCAACTACTTTGGGTCTCTGTTGCGCATACGGTGTGTGTGTGTGTGTGTGCGGGGGGACACGTGCATGCATGCAAGGGGGTGGGGCACTTGCATTGCATTTTGGGGCCTCCTGCTGAGCCCCCCTTCCCCATTTTGGTCTGGAAAGCTTCCTGCACCAACCCGGAAACCAAATATGGGAGTGGCGACAGAGCACATGCGCAGGGGGGAAGGGAGAGCAAGGGTGGTCGCGCACACATGCGTGGAGGGCATGGTGATGGTCGCATGCACATTGCATTGGCACGCGACGACATTCCACTGGTTAGAGGAACTCCTTGACTGTCGTAATTCGAGGACCTCCTGAATAATGCATCATTTTTGATGCTTTTTTTTCCTCCTCCGATGTATTCATTTGGCATGTGGCATATCCGATACGGAGTAGCAACCTATACAGATAGTCCTTGACTTACAACAGTTCAGTTAGTGGCCATTCAAAGTTACAAAGGCAGCGAAAAATGGGGACCGATGACGGCTTTTCGCACTTAACGACCGTTGCACCCTCCCCAGGGTCATTTGATAAAATGTACGTCCTTGGCAACCGATTTCTGAAGGTCTCAACGTCCCGGGGTCACACACCTGCGACCTTCTGACGAGCCAAATCCATGGGGGGAGCCCGATTCACTTAACAACCGGGGTGCCTAAGTTTAACAACGGCAGGGATTCACTTATCAAGTGTAGCGAGAAAGGTCACAAAACGGGGCGAAACTCGCCACAACTGTCCCCCGCTTAGCAACAGAAATTTGGGACTCGGTTTCTTAGCCTGTTCTCAGCTGTCAGGAAGTTTCTCCTGAGTTCCAATTGTGCTTCTCTCCTCGATTAGTTTCCATCCATTGTTTCTTGCCCTGTTTTCTGGTGCTTTGGAGAATAAATCGAAGACTGTCACCATGGTTACCCCTAGTCCTTCTCAATTTAAAAATGGATTTTCTTCTTAAAGCTCACAGTTCAATGGGTTAAATCATTAGTTAAAAAGATCAAGGCAACATCCCCCCCAATGGTGTCACTGAAGATTTTCCTCCCTCCCCTCCCTTGTTAGGGTAGTCCTCAACTTACGACCACAAGTGAGGCCAAATTTATGTTGCTAAGCGAGACATTTAAGTGGATTTTGCCTCCTTTTGGTGGTTTTGAAAATAAATTGACCCTCTTGTGTGGTAGCCTCTCAAAATTGGAATTCCCCTATCAGGTTAAGAGAGTGGGAAGGGTCTTCTAGTCCAACCCCCCGCTCAAGCAGGAGAATTTATACTATTTCAGACAAATGGCTGCCCAGTCTCTTCTTTTATTAAAAAAAAATTATTATTATTCATTTCATATTAAAATATCGGACATAGTGCTCCCATCCTGGCATTATTTCCACCATCCATACTAAAATATAGAACCAATATCCTATATACTAATCGCGCCTTCCTAATTATATACAATTACTCTGCCCCTTTATATGTATTTTGTATTTACAACATATTGCATCACAGTTTGGGTCTACAAATCCTGTTTATTTCCTGTTTATTTCTCTTCTTTAAAAGCCTCCAGTGATGGAGTGCCCACGATTTCAGGTGGCATGCTGTTCCACTGGTTAATTGTTCTCACTGTTGGGAAGTTTCTCCTTAATTCCAGATGGCTTCTCTCTTTGATTAATTCCCATTTTTTTCTTACCTTGCTTTCTGGTGCTTTGGAAAGTAGGCCACGCCCTCTCCTTTGGGGCAACCCCTGAGATATTGGAAGGCTGCTATCATGTCTCCCCTAGTCCTTCTTTTCATTAAACTAGACATACCCAGTTCCTGCAACCGTTCTTCCTATGTTTTAGCCTCCAGTCCCCTAATCCTCTTGGTTGCTCTTCTCTGCACTCTTTCCAGAGTCTCCACATTTTTTTTTTACATCATGGTGACCAAAACTGGATGCAGGATTTCAAGCGTGGCCTTACCAAGGCTTTATAAAGCACAATAAAGCCTTGGAGAAAATGGCACCAGAGTTCAGAAGAAGACACAAACTTTGGAGTCTACCAGCTCCATAGTCTAGGGCAGTGTTTCTCAACCTTGACAACTTGAAGATGTCTGGATTTCAACTCCCAGAATTCCCCAGCCAGCGAATGCTGGCTGGGGAATTCTGGGAGTTGAAGTCCGGACATCTTCAAGTTGCCAAGGTTGAGAAACACTAGTCTAGGGAATGTACTGATGGTTTCCACCTGACCATCGGAGGTGAATCTGGGTCAGATTGAACCCTCTAAGATCGTGTTTCTGAACCTCAACGCCTCTAAGAAACTGGGGAATTCTGGGAGTCCATGTTTCTTAAAGTTGCTGAGGTTAAGAACCAGAGTTTTAAAAGAATGAGGATTCCAGAATATCCCTCTCAGTTGAGTTCCCACAACCCATCGTAACCAATCTTGACCGAGTTGAACATTGGGCGCTATCTATACAAAATGAAATTCAACGGTGAAAGCAGGAAGGTTCTACATTTAGGCAAGAAAAACGAAATGCACAGGTAGAGTATAGGACCTATACTATAGGTGGTACCTTGCTCAATAGTAGTAACTGTGAGAGGGATCTTGGAGTCCTAGTGGACAACCATTTAAATAGGAGCCAGCCGTGGGCAGCAGCTGCCAAAAAAGCCAACACAATTTTAGGCTGCATCAACAGAGGGATAGTATCAAGATCATGTGAAGTGTTAATACCACTTTATAAGGCCTTGGTAAGGCCACACTTGGAATAACGGCATTCAGTTTTGGTCACCACGATGTAGAAAAAGATGTGGAGATTCCGGAAAGAGTGCAGAGAAGAGCAACAAAGAGGATTAGGGGACTGAAGACTAAAACATATGAAGAACAGTTGCAGGAACTGGGTATGTCTAGTTTAATGAAAAGAAGGACGAGGGGAGACATGATAGCAGTCTTCCAATATCTCAGGGGCTGCCACAAAGAAGAGGGAGTCAAGCTATTCTCCAAAGCACCTGAGGGTAGAACAAGAAGCAATGGGTGGAAACTAATCAAGGAGGGAAGCAACTTAGAACTGAGGAGAAATTTCCCGACAGTTAGAACAATTAATCAGTGGAACAACTTGCCTCCAGAAGTTGTGAATGCTCCAACACTGGAAGTTTTAAAGTAGATGTTGGATAGCCATCTGAAGTGGGTTTCCTGCCTAAGCAGTGGGGGGGGGGGGGTTGGACTAGAAGACCTCCAAGGTCCCTTCCAACTCTGTTATCCTATCCCTTTGCAGCCCAGTGGGAATATCATAAGGGATCTTAAGGGATCTGCTTACTCAGGGTTTAAATCATTGACCATTCAAGAAAAATATGGGCTGGTTTCCCAGGGACCAGCTCAACAAAGTTGAAAACCCCAAAGAGATATCTTTCAGACTCTCTGGAGTTCCCCCACACCGTGACCCGTCAAAAGCGCGGATGGCAAAAGCGCGATCGACAAAATCGCGCCTTTGACGTCATCACAGCGCGACGAAAAAGATCGAAAAATTCAAATAAAAATTAATAAAAATTAATTAAAGCAAGCCGATTCACATAAAGGTAAGGGTTAGGGTTAGGGTTAGGGTTAGCTTTAGAGCGTTAGCGTTAGGGTTAGGTTAAGGGTTAGCGTTAGGTTTTTCGTTACTTTAACGGTTAGGTTTAGGGTTAGGTTTAGGGTTAGGTTAAGAGTTAGGTTTAGGGTTAGGTTTAGGGTTAGGTTTGGGGGTGTTAGAGTAAGGTTTTCGCTTTATTTTACATTTTTTCGAACTTTTTCGTCGCGTTGTGATGACGTCACAGCGCGCTTTTTGTCGAGCGCGATTTTGTCCTACGCGCTTTTGTGGTGGAACCCCCACACACACTCCACCCCAATGGAGTCCTTCTCCTAAGGCAGTGGTTTCCCAAACTTGGCAACTTGAAGACCTTGTGGACTTCAACTCCCAGAATTCTCCAGCCAGCAGAGCCCCCCCCCCCCAGTCCTTTTTTTCCTCTTGACTAGCCAAACCCCCCCATTTTCATATGTTTTAGCCTCCAGGCCTTTAATCATCTTAGTTGCTCTTCTTCGCAAATAAGTGCAAATATCTACCCTTCTCACCCATGATGCCCGTGAATGAACCGTAACCTTCCACGGAAGTCTGGGTCACACCAGTTCAGAGAGGAAGCATCCAGCCAGGGATCCCTGGACAGGACGTGACAACTCCACGGGAGCGTGTGTTAATTTCCCACCTGGATTAGTAAAATGTCCAGATGGAGGTGGGTTTGCTCCTGGCTTGCAAAATCGGGCGTGGCATTCTTGGAATCCGCAGAGCCTTTCGTAAAGGTTGGGCTGGCTGTCCCCAAGCCTTTCGGTGCCACTCAACCCAGCTGACTGGGTGACGAAAGAGGCACAGTTTTCCTGAAGCAGGTGCCATCCAGATGTTTAGCTCTTCAAAGGACCTCATTGTCAGTCAAGTTAGGGAGTTTATAACCCATTAGCAATAGCCCTTAGACTTATATACCGCTTCACAGTGTATTTGCAGCCCCCTCTAAGCAGTTTACAGAGTCAGCCTCTCTTTCCCCCCAACAATCCTTCCTTCCCTCCCTCCCTCCCTCCTTCCTTCTTTCCTTCCCTCCCTCCCTCCCTCCCTCCCTTCCTTCCTTCCTTCCTTCTTACACTCGCCCTAGCACTTAGACTTATATACTGCTTCACAGTGTATTTGCAGCCCTCTCTAAGCAGTTTACAGAGTCAGCCTCTTGCCCCCCCAACAATCATTCCTTCCCTCCCTCCCTCCCTCCTTCCTTCTTTCCTTCCCTCCCTCCCTCCCTTCCTTCCTTCCTTCCTTTCTTACACTCGCCCTAGCACTTAGACTTATATACTGCTTCACAGTGTATTTGCAGCCCTCTCTAAGCAGTTTACAGAGTCAGCCTCTTGCCCCCCAACAATCATTCCTTCCCTCCCTCCCTCCCTCCTTCCTTCTTCCTTTCCCTCCCTCCCTCCCTTCCTTCCTTCCTTCCTTTCTTACACTCGCCCTAGCACTTAGACTTATATACTGCTTCACAGTGTATTTGCAGCCCTCTCTAAGCAGTTTACAGAGTCAGCCTCTTGCCCCCAACAATCCTTCCTTCCTTCCCTCCCTCCCTCCTTCCTTCCTTCCCTCCCTCCCTCCTTCCTTCTTTCCTTCCCTCCCTCCCTCCCTTCCTTCCTTTCTTACCACTCACCCTAGCACTTAGACATATACTGCTTCACAGTGTATTTGCAGCCCTCTCTAAGCAGTTTACAGAGTCAGCCTCTTGTCCCCTCAACAATCCTTCCTTCCCTCCCCCCTCCTTTCCTTCCCTCCCTCCCTTCTTTCCTTCCCTCCCTCCCTCCCTCCCTCCCTCCCTTCCTTCCTTCCTTCCTTCCTTCCTTTCCTTTCTTACACTAGCCCTAGCACTTACTTATATACCACTTCACAATGCTTTTATACGTGCCCTCTCTAAGCAGTTTTACAAAGTCAACATCTTGCCCCCAACAATCTGGGTCCTCATTTTACCCACCTCAGAAGGATGGGAGGCTGAGTCAAATTTGAGGATCAAACCACTGCAGTTGGTCAGCCTGCAATACTGCATTCTAACCACTGTTCCACTATAGCCCTTCCTTCCTTCCTTCCCTTCTCTTCCTTCCTTCCTTCCTTCCTTCCTTCCTTCCTTCCTTCCTTCCTTCCTTTCTTACACTAGCCCTAGCACTTAGACTTATATACCACTTCACAGTGCTTCACAGCCCTCTCTAAGCGGTTTACAGAATCAGCCTCTTGCCCCCAACAATCTGGGTCCTCAGTTGACCCACCTCAGAAGGATGGAAGACTGAGTCAACCTTGAGCCGGTCAGGATCGAACTGCTGATAATGAGCAGAGTCAGCCTGCAATATTGCATTCTAACCACTTCTTCGATAAAAAAAAGATGGACTGGGAATTTTTAGTAGAGGAGGAGAAGGAGGAAAGAAGGAAGGGAGAAATGGAGGAGGAGATAGGTCTTGTTCCCTCAAGACACACATGTGTTGGCTAAATGTGTTGCTTTCTTGGTTTTGACAGAGCCAAGAAATTTTACAGTTACAAGGGTAGAAGCTCGTAATTTAGGAACAGAAGGGACATTCCAAAACTTGTTTTGGTAACTTGAAATACCCACATTTCAATCTGGCTTCAAGGAACCGAGGTGGCGCAGTGGTTAAATGCAGCACTGCGGGCTACTTCAGCTGACTGCAGTTCTGCAGTTCGGCTGTTCAAATCTCACCGGCTCAGGGTTGACTCAGCCTTCCATCCTTCCGAGGTGGGTAAAATGAGGACCCGGATTGTTGTTGGGGGCAATATGCTGACTCTGTAAACTGCTTAGAGAGGGCTGAAAGCCCTATGAAGCGGTATATAAGTCTAACTGCTATTGCTATTGCTAACAGAGGACTTGGCAATCATAAGTTGTACATATGTACTAAGAAAGCCGGTTGGGTGACTTTGAACCAATCACCAAGAGACTGTGAGTTCTAGTCCCTCCCTAAGCATGAAAGCTGGCTTGGTGACTTTGAGCCAATCACCTGAAAACTGTGAGTTCTAGTCCTACATTAGTAATGAAAGGCAGGTGGCCACTCCTCCTCTCTCAGCCCAACCCACCTCACAACGTCCTTGTGGTGGTGGAGAAAATGGGCTACATTTGCTGCCTTGAATTATTTGTTAAAATAATAAAGGCGGGATATGAACAAGTGCCGTATTTTCCAGACTATAAGGCGCTCCAGAGTATAAGACGCACCTTAGCTTTTGGGGAGGAAAATAAGAAGAAAACATTCTGCCTCTGCCTACCAGCAACCATGGTATTCAGCTGGCTAGCTTCTTGACGTGGACCGCACGTTAACCAGGTCAGCCAATGAACAGGCATCGCATATTAAGTCAGCCAATGGGGGCTCTTTGGATTCTGAAATTTGTTGTGTGAGCAACAAGGAGACGGGAAAGAACCTGGCTTAGCTGAGAACGGAAAGTGAAAGTGACCGTGTTTGGCTTGGATTTCCTGCTACCTTGGTAATGTACTGTAGATTATGATTATTTTGAATCCCGCTCAATCAGTTCCTGTGCTTTCTGAATGCGGCAAACTCTGACCGGCCAGCTCAGCTTCAGCACTTATTGCAGCCTGATTCAGCACAGCTGATTGGCGGGTGGATCAAACTGCCGGAAGACCCCCAATCCGCTGTTCCAGGCTGCAGGGATTTCCACAGACCGTCGCTGCCTCCATGCCTCACGTTTTTGGCCTCTGGTGGGGGTGGGTGGAGCTACATTTCAGTGTATAAGACGCACCCAAATTTTCACCCTCTTTTTTGCGGGCGAAAAGGTGCATCTTATACTCCGAAAAATACAGTAATATATTACATTTGCTGATCTTTCTTTCTTCTTCTTCTTCTTCTTCTTCTTCTTCTTCTTCTTCTTCTTCTTCTTCTTCTTCTTCTTCTTCTTCTTCTTCTTCTTCTTCTTCTTCTTCTTCTTCCGTTTGAATTGCAGATGGAATCCCCAGCCCTGTCGGAAGAGATCCAGCATTGGTCGAGGTACAACGAAGCCAGCAGCCAGAACCTCAGGATGGAGAGTGACGTCCTGGAGAAGAGCAAGGCCCTCTGATTGGGGGTACTCACCAGTGCCCCTCACCCTCTTCCAGACCAGGCTTCCATCCCCCAAAGGATGGGACAGGATTTGCCGTCTCTTCTTTTCGGTGGGTACTTGGAGGAAAAGCTGGAAGAGCTGGACTTGAAGGCCCTCAATGCCCCAATTGGCCAGTTGGATGGAGGGCAGGAGCCCCCTCCTTCTTGTTCTTCCTCCTCCTCCTCTTTACTCTTCTTTCTTCTCCCCTCTACCCATTTCTTCTTCCTCCCCATCTCTTTCCTCTTATTCCTCCCTCTCCTCTTTCTCCTTCTTGTTCTTCTTCTTTTCCTCTACTTCTTTCTCTTCATTCCTCCTCCTCTCCCCTTCCATCCTTTCCCCTTCTCTCCTCCTCTTTGTTTTTCCTCCTCCTCTTCCTCTTTATTCTTCTTTCTTCTCCCCTCCCCTCTCTTCCCTTCCATTTTCCCTTCTTTCCACTCCTCTCCCCCTTCTTGTTCTTCTTCCTCCTCCTCTTTGCTCTTCTTTCTTCGCCCCTTCACTCATTTCTTCCTCCCCCTCTTTCCTCTCTCCTCTTCCTCCCCCTTATAGTTCTTCTCTTTCCTCTTCTTCTTTCTCTCCTCCCTTCCATTTCCATCTTCTCTTCCCTTCTCTCCTCTCCTTTTTCTTGTTCTTCTTCCTCTTTACTCTTCTTTCTTCTCCCCTCCAATTTCTTCCTGCCCCTCTTTTCTTTTCTTCCTCCCTCTCCTCTTTCTCCCCCTTATTGTTCTTTTCTCTCATCCCCTTTCATCTTCTCTTCCCTTCCATTTTCCCTTCTCTCTTCTCCTCCTTCTTGTTCTTCATCCTCCTATTCCTCCTATTTATTCTTATTTCTTGTCTCCTACCCATTTCTTTTTCCTCCTCCCACTTTTCTCTTCTTCCTCCCTCTCCTCTACCTCCTCATTGTTCTTCTTCCTTCTTCTCTTTCCTCTTCTTTCTCTCCTCCCCTCTCTTCACCTTCCATCTTCCTTTCCATCTTCCCTTCCTTTCCCTTCCCTTCCATCTTCTCTTCCCTTCCTTTCTCCTCTCTTTTTTCCCCCATATATTTTCATCTTTTCCTTCTGTTCCATATTTATTTCCACTCAGGCACTAGTAATTTTTTTCCCTCTGCTCCAAAACTGTCCTTATATTAGCCTGGCTTCAAAGCAAAGTGTTTGACATCTGAAATGTTTGCTTTTCTATTGCACTATAGAAATATTCAGGGATATAAAACACCTAAGTTAGTTTTTAATATATGTTTATTTATTTTTTATTTATTGATGAATTACATCTATAGGAACACCCCCCCCCACCCTGTCAAGGCAATGTGGGCGACTTATGACATCACAAAATGTCAATTAGAAAGTTATGGTTAAGAACATTTAAAGTTAAAGCATTAAAAGGTATGCCATACGAACCATTTTTGTTGTGTGTTCTTTATTCCATCTCTGGAATTTTTCCCTCCAGACGTAAAGACTAAACGTTTAACAGGGCTGGGAAAAACATTTCCTGCTGCTGTTTTTATCTTTTCAGATCCAGATCCAGCTTTGGAAAAAATATACCTTCATTTCTAGCAGATCTAATGCTAGAAGGAGAAGATTGCTTTTCTGCAAATCAGTTTTCTATGAGTTTTTCTGGATCCAGTATTCCAGGGCCTTATAAAGTGGTATTAACCCTTCACGTGATCTCGATTCTATCTCTCTGTTGATGCAGCCTAGAACTGTGTTGGCTTTTTTGGCAGCTGCTGCCCACGGCTGGCTCCTATTTAATTGATCAGCCACTAAGACTCCGAGATCCCTCTCACGGTTACTACTGTTGAGCAAAGTACCACCTATACTGTACCTGTGCATTTCGTTTTTGTTGCCTAAATGTAGAACCTCCCTGCTTTCACCATTGGATTTCATTTTGCTAGTCCGTCTGTCAAGATCCTAATCAAAATCAAAATTGCCCAACCTCCTGATACCTCTTTCACCAGATTTGATGAGGCCTAAAGATCTCTTGCAAACCTGCTTTTTCACTCCCATTATCCAGCATGGAAAAGTCGATTGCATAATTTCGCGCTTTTCATCTCCAGATGTAGAGATACATTCAATCCTCATTCAATCAATCAGAATAGAGCTCATTCAATCAATCAGAATAGAGCTCATTCAATCAATCAGAATAGAGCTCATTCAATCAATCAGAATAGAGCTGGAAGGGGCCCTGGAGGTCATCTAGGGCAACCCCCCCCCCTGCTCCAGCAGGAGATCCTATATCATTTCAGACTATTGGCTGTCCAGTATCTTTTAAAAAAAAACTTCCAGTGATGGAGAAGCACCCACAATTTCTGAAGGCAATTTCTGTCCTACTGGTTAATTGTCCTCACTGTTACGAAATTTCTCCTCCATTCCAGGTTGCCTTCTCTCCCATATTAGTTTCCATCCATTGCTTCATGTCCTGCTTTCTGGTGGTTTGGAAAATAAATTGACCCCCCCCCCCCTCCTCTTTGTGGCAGGCCCCTCAAATACTGGAAGACTGCTATCATGCCCCCCCCCCAGTCATTTTTTTTTCCTCTTGACTAGCCAACACCACCACCCCCCAAGAGCCGAGGTGGCGCAGTGGTTAGAGTGCAGCACTGCAGGCCACTTCAGCTGACTGCTAATTCAGCAGTTCAGCGGTTCAAATCTCACCGGCTCAGGGTTGACTCAGCCTTCCATCCTTCCGAGGTGGGTGAAATGAGGAGCCGGATTGTTGTTGGGGGCAATATGCTGACTCTGTAAACCGCTTAGAGAGGGCTGAGAGCCCTAGGAAGCGGTATGTAACTGCTATTGCTATTGCTAATCTTCATATGTTTTAGCCTCCAGGCCTTTAATCATCTTAGTTGCTCTTCTCTCCACTTTTGCCAAAGTCTCTTTTTTATAATGTGGTGACCAAAACGGGATGCAACATTCCAGGTGAGGATTTACTAAGGCTTTATAAAGAGGTAGTAATATGCCAGCTGGTTTTGATTCGGTGCCTCTGTTTATACAGCCAGGGAAAAATGCTTGGCAACTGGCTATCATGTGACCTTCTTTTCTGACCTTCTGAAGAATAAAGTCAATGGGGAAGCCAGATTCACTTAACAACCATGTTACTAAAAGGAGCAGTGAGTCACTTAACAACTATAGCAAGAAAGATCACAATATGCAGCCAAATTCACTTAAATCTCTCGCTTAAAAGGTAAAAGGTAAAGGTTCTTCTCCTTGCACATATGCACTAGTCGTTCCCGACTCTAGGGGGCGGTGCTCATCTCCGTTTCAAAGCCGAAGAGCCAGCGCTGTCCGAAGACGTCTCCGTGGTCATGTGGCCGGCATGACTCAACGCCAAAGACGCACGGAACGCTGTTATCTTCCCACCAAAGGTGGTCCCTATTTTTCTACTTGCAATTTTTACGTCCTTTCGAACTGCTAGGTTGGCAGAAGCTGGGACAAGCAACGGGAGCTCACTCTGTTACGCGGCGCTCGGGATTCGAACCGTCGAACTGCCGGCCTTTCTGATCAACCAGCTCAGAGTCTTAGCCACTGAGCCAACACGTCCCTTGGAAATTTCTCACTTAGCAACATAAAGTTGGGCTCACTTGTCATAAGTCGAGGACTACCTGCAACAGGAGGGGGGGGGAGGACAAATCTACAATGACAAGGTGGTGGGACGCCACTTTGACCTTTTTAACGCCCCCTACCAGTGGTGGGTTTCAAAAAATATTCGAACCTACTCTGTGGGTGTGGCCTCCTTTGTGGGAGTGGCTTGCTGGCCATGTGACCTGGTGGGAGTGGCTTGCTGGCCATGTGTTTTCTTTCTTTCTTTCTCTCTCTCTCTCTCTCTCCTTCCTTTTGTCTCTCTGTTCCTTTTTTCTTTCATCTCTCCCTCTCTTTTTCTTTCTTTTTTTCTTTTTTTATTTCTTTTTTTTCTTTTTTTTAATTTTTTAATTTTATTACATAGACAACAATGGGAAAAGGAGAAGAAAAAAAAGGGGGGAACCCCATCATCACATACAATATGTCATTTGATCACAGGTGCATCCCTACTAAGTTTATACATCCCATATCTCTCTATTGTATATTTAATAAACACCACAATAAGCTAGGTTTTTTTTAAAAAAAGGGGGGGGAGGAGGGGGAAGCCAAAAAAGTCCAAAAAAGAAGGGGGGGGAAACCATCATCACATGCAGCATGTCGTTTGGTTACAGTTGTTTTAACATCTGCATCCTCAAATAATTCTGGGGGAAAATAATGCTAATGTTAACTGAATATATATTGTAGAATGAAAATGAGGCCTTTAGTTACATTAGATGAAATATCTGAGACGGTAAATATTATTTGAGGATGCAGATGTTAAAACAACTGTAACCAAACAACATGCTGCATTTTCTTTTTTCTTTCTTTCTTTCTTCCTTTCTCTTTCTCTCTCTGTGTGAGTCTGTGTGTGTGTGTGTGTGTGTCAGTGCTGGGCATCTTTGGTTTGCGCTAAAACAACTTCAACACACGCAATGTTCTGATTGC
Organism: Thamnophis sirtalis; assembly: GCF_051295495.1. Classification (NCBI taxonomy): domain Eukaryota; kingdom Metazoa; phylum Chordata; class Lepidosauria; order Squamata; family Natricidae; genus Thamnophis; species Thamnophis sirtalis. The sequence continues at coordinate 102,889,459 of NW_028261382.1, read as the reverse complement.
ACCACAAACGCAGTAGTCATCCTTACCTTTCACAGAGACCCTGAGCTTTATAAATAGGAGCATGATAGTGTAGAATAATCATATCCAAGGACCAGTGGTGGGTTTCAAAAAAGTTTGGATCCTCTTCTGTAGGTGTGGCCTGCTTTCTGGGTCCACTGGTGGGACCTCTTCTAACCGGTTCGGTAGATTTGACGAACCGGTTCTACCGAACAGGTGCGAACTGGTAGGAACCCACAATCGGAACCTACCGATTGAACTGTGAGCTTTAAGAAGAAAATCCATTTCGAAATTGAGAAAGACTAGGGATGACAGGATCATAGTCTTCCAATATTTTGAGGGGCTGCCACAAAGAAGAGGGGCTCAAGCTATTTTCCAAAGCACCAGAAGGCAGGACAAGAAACAATGGATGGAAGCTAATCAAGGAGAAAATAAACCTGGAATTAAGGGCTAACTCCCCAACAGAGAGGACAACTGACCAGTGGGACGGATTCCCTCTAGAAGTTGTGGGTGCTTCATCACTGGAGGTTTTCAAAGAAGAGATTGGACAGCCATCTGTCTGAAGTGGTGTAGGGTTTTCTTGCTTGAGCAGAGGGTTGGACTAGAAGACCTCCGAGGTCCCTTCCTTTATTCTGTTCAAGCTGTACAAAGGATGTCATCAAGGCTCAGCTGGCCTGCTAAAGCTTCTTGTGGTTTATTTTGAGTATGTTGGCAATTCTCCCACCTTCCCTCTGGAATTAGGGTGAGGCTTAATGAAAGTCATGTTCAGCCTCAAGAAGGCTTAATAGAATTAGGATTCACGTGGGAGGGAGAGAGAGAGAGAAAGAGAGGGAGAGAATATACCGAGGGATCCTTGGTGTTTTCTGAGCTTGACTGTTTTCTTCCAGATATTTGGAATAGCATGGCATGGCATGGCATGGGATAGGATAGGATAGGATAGGATAGCATAGCATAGGATAGGATGATAGAATAAGAATGATAAGAATGTGGAGTGGAGTGGAATAGAATAGGACTGGATTGGACTGGACTGGACTAGAATAGAATAGGACTGGACTAGAATAGAATAGGACTGGACTGGACTAGAATAGAATAGGGCTGGACTAGAATAGAATAAGACTAGACTGGACTAGAATAGAATAGAATAGAATTGGACTGGAATAGAATAGAATAAGACTGGACTGGAATGGAATGGAATAGAATAGAATAGAATAGGACTGGACTGGACTAGAATAGAATAGGACTGGACTAGAATAGAATAGAATAGAATAGAATAGAATAGAATAGAATAAGACTGGACTAGAATATAATAGAATAAGATTGGACTAGAATAGAATAGAACTGGACTGGACTGGAATAGAATAGAATGGAATAGAATTGGACTAGAATAGAATAGAATTGGACTGAAATAGAATAGAATAGAATAAGACTGGACTGGAATAGAATAGAATAGGATGGACTGGACTGGACTAGACTAGACTAGAATACAATACAATACAATACAATACAATACAATACAATACAATAAGACTGGACTAGAATAGAATAAGATTGGACTAGAATAGAATAGAATAGAATAGAATAGAATAGAATAGAATAGAATAGAATAGAATTGGACTGGAATAGAATAGAATTGGATTGGAATAGAATAGAATAGAATAAGACTGGACTAGAATAGAATAGAATAAGATTGGACTAGAATAGAATAGTATAGAATAGAATAGAATAAGATTGGACTAGAATAGAATAGAATAGAATAGAATAGTTGGAAGGGACCTTGGAGGTCTTCTGGTCCAACCTCCTGCTTAGGCAGAAAGTCCTATACCACTTCAAACAAACGTTGTCCAGTCTCTTCTTAAAATGCCCAGTGTTGGAACACCCACATCTTCTGGAGGGCAGCCATTCCACTGATTCGTTGTTCTCACTGCCAGGAAATTTCTCCTTAGCCCTAGGTTGCTTCTCTCCTTGAGGAGTTTGATTTGGTTATCAAATAAGGTAACATCATGATGGCAATAAAATCTCTGCACAAAAAGCGTGAAGCCCAGAGAGCACTAAGAACCTTTTCATTCAACCCTGAGTTGCAAAATATTCTCTTCTGCGAGGTAAAAGAGTATTTCATTCTTCCAGTGGAAAATCTTATTTTTTCAGATGTTGGAAAAAGTTAAAAGTTCCCCTCGCACATCTCTGCTAGTCGTTCCTGACTCTAGGGGGCGGTGCTCATCTCCATTTTAAAGCCGAAGAGCCAGCACTGTCCGAAGACGTCTCCGTGGTCATGTGGCCGGCATGACTAAATGCTGAAGGCGCACGGAACTCTGTTACCTTAGCAATAGCAATAGCAGTTAGACTTATATACCGCTTCATAGGGCTTTCAACCCTCTCTAAGCGGTTTACAGAGTCAGCATATCACCCCCAACAGCAATCTGGGTCCTCATTTTACCCACCTCGGAAGGATGGAAGGCTGAGTCAACCCTGAGCCGGTGAGATTTGAACAGCCGACCTGCAGAACTAGCAGTCAGCTGAAGTAGCCTGCAGTGCTGCGCCTTCCCAACAAAAGTGGTCCCTAGTTTGCGAGCTGCTAGCTTGGCAGAAGCTGCGACAAGTAACGCGAGCTCACCCCGTTCGAACCGCCGAACTGCCGACCTCAATTTCCAAAACATAATATCAGACGAATGGTGTTATTTCTTCCACAAACCAGGATTCTGAAAGTTTTGCCTGAATGTCGGTTTCCTTTCTCCCTTTAGCAGAAAACCCATCATCCTTGTTTGGGGTGCTGTTCTGGTGAAGTTTTTTTCTTCTTCTAATTTTTGAATCTCCTCTGGAGAGGGGTGTTCAGAACTGCAGGTAAAGAAATCTTCCAAGACTAAATGTTCTTTCTGCGCCAACTCAGGAAGCTCAGACTCAAGCCCAAGGAGCTGCTGATCCAGTTCTACAGAGGAATCATTGAACCTGTCATCTGCACCTCCATCACTGTCTGGTTTGGCTCTGCAACCCAACAAGACAGACACGGACTTCAGAGGATAATCAGAACTGCAGAAAAAACCTATTGTTACCAACTGCCCTTCCATGGAGGACCTGGACATTGCACGAGTCAAAAAGAGGGCTGTGAAAATATCTACAGATCCATCACATCCTGGACATGAATTGTTTCAACTCCTACCCTCAAAATGACGCTATAGAGCACTGCACATCAAGACAACTAGACACAAGGACAGTTTTCCCCCCGAATGCCATCACTCTACTACATAACTAATATCCACAACACTATCAAATTATCTACTAAAACTGTATTCCTATTCTCTTCCTTCCTAGTACCTATCTCTCCCCACTTATGACTATAACCGTGTTGCTTGTACCTTTCAATGTATATTGTTTTATTTGTTTACTAGTACGATTTAGGATTAGGATTAGGATTACTTTATTTATATGTCGCCCTTTTCCCTGGGGGGACTCAGGGCGGCTCACAATCCAAGGGGGAGGGGAGTACAAGATAAAAATACACACATAAAACAGTACATTGTTAAAAAAACGCAACAGTCATACTATTCGGGTGGGGTTGAGATCTTAGCCCCAGGCTTGTCGGGACAGCCAGGTTTTAAGGGCTATGCGGAAGGTCTGGAGGGTGGGGAGGGTACGAATCTCCACGGGGAGTTCGTTCCATAGGGTCGGAGCAGCCAACCTGCTAATAATACAGCTTATTAGTAACCTTGGCTATCACTAAGCGTTGTATCTTTTTATTCTTGATGAATATATTTTATTCCCTTCGCGTACACTGAGAGCATCTGCACCAAAGATAAAATTCCTTGTGGGTCCAACCACAATTGGCCAATTAAGAATTCTATTCTATCCCATTCCATTCTATTCTGTTTTGAAGACATTTTGCTTCTCATCGAAGAAGCTTCTTCAGCCTCTGACAGGATCATTTTTTCAATTGGATTCGATTAGCAGAGTTGGAAGGGACCTTGTAGGTCATCTAGTCCAACCCCCCCCCCAAGCAGGAGAGCCTACACAATTTCCGACAAGTGGCAGCCCAGTCTCTTCTTGAAAACCTCCAGTGATGAAGCTCCCACAATTTCTGAAGGCAAGTTCTGTTCCACCAGTTGATTGGTCTCACTGTCAGAAAATATTTCTCCTTATTTCCAGGTTGAATCTCTCCTTGTTCAGTTTCCATCCATTGTTCCTTGTCTGGCCTTCGGGTGCCTTGGAAAATATGCTAGACCCCCCTCCTCTCTGTGGCAGCCCCTCAAATATTGGAAGACTGTTCTCATGTCTCCCTTGGTCCTTCTCTTCAGTAGACTAGCCAGGCCCTGTTCCTATGTTTTAATCTCCAGTCCCCTAATCATCCTGGTTGCTCTTCTCTGCACTTTTTCTAAAGTCTCAACATCTTTCTTTATAGTGTGGTGACCAAAACTGGGTGCAACATTCTAGGTGTGGTCTTACTAAGGCTTTATAGAGTGGTGTAAATACCTCACTTGATCTTGATTGTATCCCTCTGTTAATGAAGCTTAGGATTGCATTGGCTTTTTTGGCTGCTATCACACACTGGGCCCTTTGTGGCAATCCTAAACCCTGCGGGCAGATTCACTGTTCTCTCAGCACAACACATCCTAAACTAAATATCATTTTAGACCCATGCCCTACATTTCTGTTGAGTCTGTCATCTCCATAACTGTCTGGTTTGGCTCTGCAACCCAACAAGACAGACAGAGACTTCAGAGGATAATCAGAACTGCAGAGAAAACAATTTCTACCAACCTGCCTTCCATTGAGAACCTCTACACTTCAGGAGTCAAAAAGAGGGCTGTGAAAATATCTCCAGACCCTTCGCATCCTGGACATAAATTGCTTCAACTCCTACCCTCAAAATGACGCTATAGAGCACTGCACATCAAGACAACTAGACACAAGGACAGTTTTCCCCCCGAATGGCATCACTGGGCCCTTTGTGGCAACCCACAACCCTGCGGGCAGATTCACTATTGTGTTGGCGTTTTTGGCTGCCTCATGTTTAACTGGAAGTCCACAGTGCTGGCTCATATTTAATTGATTGTCCCCTAAGACTCCAAGATCCCTCTCACAGTTACTGCTATTAAACCTGGTTCTTCAGGAGGGAAGAAAGGAGAGAAGAAAGGAGGGAAGGAAGGAGGGAATGTAGGAGAGAAGGAAGGGGAGAAGGAAGGAGGAAAGGAAGGGGGAAAGGAAGGAGAGAAGGAGAAAAGAAAGGAGGGAAGGAAGGAGGGAAGGAGAGAAGGAGGGAGGGAAGGAAGGGGAGTAGGAGAGAAGAAACGAGGGAAGGAAAGAGGGAGGGAGGGAAGAAGATGACTGTAGTTTTTGATGTTTAAAATGATTTTGTCATTATGGAAATGCCTCGAAATGTAGTCAAATGTAAAGCAAAACAGATGTTGATGTTGTATTGTTTTTGCAATCTGTTGGCTGTTGTATCATTTTTACCAATAAAAATTTAAAAAATAAAATAAATAAACCTGGTTTCTTGAATGAGAAGCGAAATGTCTTCAAAAGGAAAAAAACAACAACAAGGAAGTCCAGTTGCTTCCTGAAAAAGCACCTTTGGGAACATCCATCATTGAAAGTTTTCAAAACTAGCCTGGATATCCATTTGACGGGGACGTTACAAGGTCTCCTAACCTGAGCAGAGGGTGGGATGAGAAGACCTCTTCCAGCCCTGTGATTCTGTGTTCTCTCTGAGATAAGCAGAAGCGAAGAAGCAGCTCTTTGTAGCCTTCCCTTCCACCCATTAATTATCAGTTGTAATTAGATGTTACAAATGCTTCGTTGGCTTAAGCCAATCAGGCCAACCTCTTGCTTCATCAAAGAAGCGTTGAAGCAGCGGGCGGAGTTCTACGTGAGGTCCACTGAAGAGTCAAAAAGCTCTCAGAAGACACTTGCAGAGGCCAAAGAAGGACAAGACCAAGCCAGAGGAGAAGCAGAAGCAGAGAGAAGCAACTCTCTGTGGGACTTCTCTCCTTCGTCAACCTTCAGCTTGTAGCTCCAACTCAAGATCTCAATTACATCTCCCTCTATTCCAGGCAGATCACTGATATTTCAATATGTCAGTGCTGGTGCCGACATTGCTCTCACTTTTATTTCTTGTTACCACCATCACCTTCGCCTTCCTAGATGCTTGGTATCTACTCCTCGCGATCTACCTGTACTGTTCTTGGAGACTTGCAGGCCCCCAAGCAAAAGTGTTGGATGAAGGCGTCAGGTACAGCTGGGTCTTGCCTGCCGATCTGGATTGGTTGGGGCACATGAATAATGCCCGCTACGGCCGGGAAGCTGATTTCGCCCGTTACGCGTACATGTTCCGCTGCGGCCTCATGCAGACCATCTGGAACCATAAGCAGGCCACCATGATGACGGCTTCCTCTTGGCGCTTCCGGCGGTCTTTGAAACTGTGGGAACGCTTTGAAGTCCGGACACGCATGTTAGGCTGGGACGACCAGTCGTTTTACCTGGAGCAACAATTCATCAGTTGCCAGAATAAGTTTGTCTGCGCCATTGTCTTGGTTCGGCACCTCGTGATCGGCATGTCTCCAAGCGAAGTCGTCCAGATTCTGTGTGGGAGGAAGGTAAGGCTTCCAAACTTATGAAAAAAGCGCTCTACTTGGGGCTGCCCTTGAAGAGTGTTCGAAGACTTCAGCTAGTCCAGAACGCAGCCGCGCGAGAGATTGTGGGTGCACCCAGGTACACCCACGTTACACCTATCCTCCGCGAGCTGCACTGGCTTCCCATTGGTCTCCGGACACGCTTCAAGGTGCTAGTCGTTACTTTTAAAGCCCTACATGGTATCGGACCTGGTTACCTCCCAAAGACCTAATAGATCGCACAGACTAGGCCTCCTCCGGATTCCATCTGCCGGTCAATGTCGGCTGGCGACCCCCCGGGTGAGGGCCTTCTCTGTAGCTGCTCCGGCCCTATGGAACGATCTCCCCGTTGAGATCCGGCCCCTTACTACCCTTCCGGCCTTCCGTAAAGCTATTAAGACCTGGCTGTTCCGGCAGGCCTGGGGCTGTTGAAGTTTCCAGCCCCACTTTAAGTTATGAATGTTGCTATAATTTTAAATTGTTGTATTGTCTTATATATTCCCCCTCCCTTTTTTATTGTAAGCTGCCCGGAGTTTTCCGGGAGTGGGCGGCATACAAAACTAATAAATACAAATACAAATAGTAGGCTGGTTAGCAACCCACCACTATTAGTGAAGGTGGAGAAAGGGAGAGAGGAAGGGAAAATAATTTTATTTACGAAATGTTACTGCTTCTGAGTATTTTGTAATCAAGGAAAAGCCTATATTTGCACTTTAAATCTTCAAATACTTCTTTAATATTATTATTGTTTTATCTTAAAAGTTATCACAACTGTTCCAGTTAAACAATATTCCCAATAACTTCTAGATATAATTTTTGATCCGGACCCTTACTATCCTTCCGGCCTTCCGCAAAGCGGTTAAGACCTGGCTGTTCCGGCAGGCCTGGGGCTGTTGAATTATCCAGCCCCATCCTAAGTTATGACTGTTGTGAATTTTTTAAATTGTTGTTTTTTATTTCTTGTATCCCCCCCCTTCCCTTCTTATTTTTATTTCTTGTATCCTCCCACCTCCTTCCCTTCTTCTTTGTTAGCCGCCCTGAGTCTTCTGAGAGTAGGGCGGCATACAAGCTAAATAAATTCAATTCAAATTCAAAAATTCAAAAGGGAGTAAGGGGTGACCTCGGGACACACGTCCACCATGCAGGCCCTCCGCTCGCACAACCTTCAGCCCGGGTCAAGAGAGCCAGGAGTTCCTTCCGCTTCCTAAATGGTGGATATCTTCCAGGGCAGAAATCAAAAGTCGTTACAGATTCTGCTCGGCCACGAGACCAAGTTTTGGAGCTGCTTCTGAGAGCTTCAAGGAGGGATCCAACTTAAGAACTTAAAAGGAGACGTTTCCTGATCATTAGAATAATGCAGTGTTTCTCAACCTTGGCAATTTGAAGATGTCTGGACTTCAACTCCCAGAATTCCCCAGCCAGCGAATGCTGGCTGGGGAATTCTGGGAGTTGAAGTCCGGACATCTTCAAGTTGCCAAGGTTGAGAAACACTGGAATAATGGATCAGTGGAACGGCCTGCCTCCAGAAGTTGTGAGTTCTTCTCCAACACTGGAGGTGTTTAAGAAGAGATTAGACAACCATTTGTCTGAAAGGGTATAGGGTCTCCTGCTCAAGCAGGGGGTTTGGGCTAGGAGACTTCCAAGGACCCTTTCCACTCTGTTATTCTGCTTATAAGAGCCGTGGTGGTGCAGTGGTTAGAGTGAAGTACTGCAGGCTACTGACTGCTGAGTGCAGCTGACTGCTAGCTGCGGTTCAGCAGTTCGAATCTCACCAGCTCAGCCTTCCGTCCTTCCGAGGTAGGTAAAATGAGGACCCAGATCGTTGGAGGGCAAGAGGTTGACACTGCAAACCTCTTAGAAGGGGCTGTAAAGCACTGTAAAGCAGTATTATGTCTCAAATGGTATTGCTATTTTTCCTTCCTTCCTTCCTTCCTTCCTTCCTTCCTTCCTTCCTTCCTTCCTTCCTTCCTTCCCTCCTCCTTCCTTCCTTCCTTCCCTCCTCCTTCCTTCCTTCCTTCCTTCCTGTTAGAATACAGTATTGCAGGCTAACTCTGCCCACTGCCAGCAGTTCGATCCTGACTGGCTCAAGGTCGGCTCAGCCTTCTGTCCCTCCGAGGTTGATAAAATGAGGACCCCAATTATTAGAGGGCAAGACGCTGACTCTCTAAACCGCTTAGAGAGAGCTGTGAAGCGGTATAAAAGTCTAAGGGCTATTGCTATTATTCCGACTCGGATAGGCATTTCTTGGGCCCTTAAAAACCCTGCCCCTAAGGTCAGAGTCCCAATGGGAGTGGGCGGCATACAAATTTTATTAAACTCGTCAACTCGTCATGATCTTGCCTGACTTGGAGAAAGAGGAGGAGGATGCAGGAAGAATCAAAACTGCCTGGGATCTAATCCTGGCTGAGATAGCCAGCTGCCTTCTCTGTAGCTGCTTTGAAAGCAGCTTTCAAATCCAACTTGATGTAGGCTGGGGGAAGGGGAAGGCAGAGACAAACGCAGAGTCCTTCCTTTGCAATGAGCCCATTGTAGCCATGTAGGTGTTGAGCGAGCAGCATTTGCATGCTGCTTGCTCAAACAACTAAGGACAATGTGTCCTAAGACAGCTAAGGACAATGTGTCATAATCCTGTATCAAATCCAAAAGGTGTGTGAGAGAGAGAGCAAGGAGATATGGGAAAGAGAGAGGAGAGGGAGGATAGAAAGGAGAGAGGAGAGAGGGAGAGAGAAGGAGAGAGGTGTGTGAGAGAGAGGAGGGAGAGAGAGGAAAGAGGGGGAGAGGGGGAGAAAGGGAGAGGGAAGGGGAGAGAGAAGAGAGGAGGAGAGAGAAGAGAAAGAGGAGATGGGGTAGAGAGGAGAAAAAGGAGAGGAGGAGGGAAGGAGGAGAGAGAAGGGTGAGAGAGAGAGGAGAGATGAAAAGGGAGGGAGAGGAGAGAGAGGGAGATAAAGAGAAAGAGGAGAGAAGGAGAGAGTAGAAACAAGAAAAATAGGAGAGAGGGGTAGAGGAGAAGGGGGAGAGAGAAGGAGAGAGTTGTGTGAGAGAGGGGCAGAGGGGGAGAGAGAGAAGGAGAAAGGGGTGTGTGAGAGTGAGAGAGGAGATATGGGAAAAAGAGAGGAGAGGGGGAGAGTGAGGAGAGAGGGAGAGAGGTGAGAGAGATGGGGGAGAGGGAGAAGGAGAGAGGTGTGTGTGAGAGAGAGAGGAAGGGGAGAGAGGAAAGAAGAGAGGGGGAGAGGAGGGAGAGAGAGAAGGAGAAAGGGGTGTGTGAGAGGAGAGAGAAGAGAAGGGGGAGAGATGTGTGTGAGAGAGAGTGAGAGAAGAGATATGGGAAAAGAGAGGAGAGGGGGAGAGTGAGGAGAGAGAGGGAGAAGTGAGAGAGACGGGGACAAAGGGGAGAGAGAGAAGGGAGAGAGATCTGTGAGAGAGAGGGGGGGGAGAGAAGATAAAAGGAGAGGGGGTAGAGAGAGGAGAGAGAACCGGAGAGAGGAGAAAGGAGATAGAGTGGAGGGAGACGGGGAAGAGAGAGGAGAGAGAAAGAAGGAAACTAAGATAGTCTTCGGTGAGAAGGGTTGCTACTATGAACCTCATTTTCCAAGTCTTCTTCTCACTGATCTTTGTGTCATTATGTGTAAGAAGAATCATGGACTTCTCCAGCCATGCAATGTAGCTGCACATAAGGCAAATACGGTTTTTAGGCTGCCTTCGCCGACATCCACTTCCATAAACGAGGACATTTGCCATTTCCTGATTCTTCTCATCAGTCAGACTTTTCTCTCTCATTCTTCAAAGCAGATTCCCGCTGACTATCAGGAAAGCATTTGAGGATTTAACAAACTACAACAGCCAGCTGATACCATCTGAGGTTCTCTGTACAAACTGTGATTTCGTACCTAGACATTTCTATACCTTCTCTAAAAAGGCCAACTTGTTTGTTGGTGGTTACCAGACAATTCATGATTCATTGGGTTATCAATGCAGAAATATTTCCTTACCACTATCCTTAATGCCTTCAACACAGACAGAACTTCAATTATGCCACTTCTAATATACCAATATACTGGGGCGGGGGGAAACTGGGATACATTCAGAGATGTATCTGCCTTCAAAATAGCCAAGATGTTGGATGCATTCTGCAAATTTGTGAGAGTCCCGATGGGAGTGGGCGGCATACAAATTTTAATAAACCTTAAACCTTAAACCCCCTGCCTAGGCAGGAAACCCTACACCATTTCAGACAGATGGTTATCCAACATCTTCTTGAAAACCTCCAGTGTTGGAACATTTACAACTTCTGGAGGCAACTTCTGTTCCACTGATTAATTGTTCTAACATGCAGGAAATTTCCCCTTAGTTTTACGTTGCTTCTCTCCATGATTAGTTTCCATCCACTGCTTCTTATTTTAACCTCAGGTTCTTTGGAGAATAGCTTGGCTCCCTCTTCTTTGTGGCAATCCCTGAGATATTGGAAGACTGCTATCATGTCTCCCCTAGTCCTTCTTTTCATTAAACTACATAGTTTAACACAGACACAGTTCCTGCAACCGTTCCTCATATGTTTTAGTCTCTAGTCCCCTAATCCTCTTTGTTGCTCTTCTCTGCACTCTTTCTAGAGTCTCCACATTCTTTTTACATCGTGGTGACCAAAACTGGATGCAGAATTCCAAGTGTGGCCTTACCAAGGCCTTATAAAGTGGTATTAACCCTTCACGTGATCTTGATTCTATCCCTCTGTTTATGCAGCCTAGAACTGTGTTGGCTTTTTTGGCAGCTGCTGCACACGGCTGGCTCCTATTTAAATGGTTGTCCACTAGGACTCCAAGATCCTTCTCCCTCTGACTCAATAAGTTCAGTTCTGACTGTGTTGTTGATTGTGGTATGGTTTCTGCTCCCTCTGCTGGCTGGAAAGTATTGCTGGGACTCTCGTTTCCACATGGCATCTCTCCTTTGGAAACATCTCCTGGAATTCTTATCTGTGAAGATGTGATTTTTTTTTTCTTAGAAGATGTGTGAAGGGGAAAAAAAATCTTTTGGGGGGTCTTCGTTGTGAATTTGTTGAGGTGGCACAGTGGTTAAATGCAGCACTGCAGGCTACTTCAGCTGACTGCACTTCTGCAGTGCGGCTGTTCAAATCTCACCGGCTCAAGGTTGACTCAGCCTTCCATCCTTCCGAGGTGGGTAAAATGAGGACCCGGATTGTTGTTGGGGGTGATATGCTGACTCTGTAAACCGCTTAGAGAGGGCTGAAAGCCCTATGAAGCAGTATATAAGTCTAACTGCTATTGCTATTGCTATTGTCCATTATTGGGGACATCTGGCTGAAAAGTTATTTGGCGTTGTGAAATTTGGTTATTGTCATTCCCCATCCTTCCAGCCTCAGCTAAAACGAAAAAAAATGAGAGATGGAAGCTATTTCCTAGGTCAGAATAACAGGGTAAGAGAGTTGGGACCTTGGAGGTCTTCTAGTCCAACCCTATGCTCAAGCAGAAAACCCCACATCATTTCAGACAAATGGCTGTTGTGTTTCTTCTTAAAAACCTCCATCGATGGAGCACCCACAACTTCTGGAAGCAAGCCATGGTTGTCTACTAGGACTCCATCCAACCCTCTTGGTTGCTATTATTAGCAATAGCAATAGCAGTTAGACTTATATACCGCTTCATAGGGCTTTCAGCCCTCTCTAAGCGGTTTACAGAGTCAGCATATCGCCCCCACAGTCTGGGTCCTCATTTCACCCACCTCGGAAGGATGGAAGGCTGAGTCAACCTTGAGCCGGTGAGATTTGAACAGCCGAACTGCAGATAGTAGTCAGCCGAAGTGGCCTACAGTACTGCACCCTAACCACTGCGCCACCTTGGCTCATTGAGGCAGGTACCCCCTAAATTACAGCTGGGCATTTCGTTTTTCTTGCCAAAATGTAGAACCTGACTCTTTTCACCATTGAATTTCATTTTGTTCACTTTTCATGGATGTTTCCCTAAATAGTGAGAGACAGTCGGACTCAAATTCTGCATGCCACCTGTTTATGTTCTCCGATCTCCTTTTTGCCACTTAATTTGTATGATTTTAATTGCGTGATTTAATTGCAGGTGGAATCTCCTGAACTCCCCGAAGATGTCCACTCTTGGCTGAAAAGCATCCAACTCAACAGAGAGAGAATCAAGAACGAGGCCGAGAACGCTAGCAAAAGCATGTAGAAGGTCCTTCAGATCTTCTGATGGGTCCACCTTCGGAAATGTCTGGGCCACCTGTTCTTCTGTATAAAGCCAAAGAGACATTGTTCATAACTATATCGTGTTTGCCATGAGTATCCTGGGGGTTAGGGGTGTAGGAGAGTCAAGTGGCCCTATGCACATCACAATTTCATTACACAAAGACTGACACCAACCATATAATCACTTGAGAAAGGACACCAAGACGGACATTGTCACCATGGTTTCTACCAGATGCTGCCATGTTCTGTCGACTGAAATGACAGCAGGATCAGCCCTTAAGGAATGGAAGGCTGTAGGCCTGATGAAACGTTAGATCTGGTACCAGTAGAAGATTGAATTAGATTTGGAGAGGGCAGGGGCATCTTATTCGGTCAGTTGGCATCGACATTATTTCTAGAATAAAGTCTTTGTCTTTACTGTGTTTCCCAACTGGATTCCATTCCGGTATGGTGCTCCAGAGGGCCCGCCCACCCGTGCTCCTTAATGGTGCTTTATGCTGTTGGCACTTCTGCGCATGTGCATGGTGCATATGGCACCTGCGCGACACTCCATGGAGCAGCTAGAGCATCAAATGATGCTTGCGGAAGCATCATTTGATGCCAGACCGCAAGATACAGAAGGATCTGGACAGATTTGAAAATTGGGCTCTATATTTAACAAAATGAAATTCAATGGTGAAAAATGTAACGTTCCACATTTAGGCAAGAAAAAACCAAATGCACAAGTAGAGAATAGGTGGTACCTAACCGAATAGTAACCGGGAAGTTCTAGTGGATAATCTACTGATTCCGTGGTTACATCCTCTCTAAACCTCACAGCTTCAACCTTCAACAGTCTACCATGGACCTCACCCCATTCCTTTTTTAAAAGATTAATTTTGTTTTGTTTTGTTTTGTTAATACAAACATAACATCTTTGCAACACGTTATACTTCTTTTACATGTGTATTGTGTTCCTTTTATCTGTATATATAAATCTTATATACCTGTATCTATATCTATTATATCTCTATCTATCTATCTATCTATCTATCTATCTATCTATCTATCTATCTATCTATCTATCTATCTATCTATCTATCTATCTATCTATCTATCATCTATCATCTATCTACATTCTACATTCTACATCTACATCTACATCTACATCTATCTATATCTATATCTATCTGTCTATTTGTCTGTCTGTCTATCTGTCTATCTATCTATCTCTATCTATCTATCATCTATCATCTAACATCTGTCTCTGTCTCTGTCTCTATATCTATATCATCTATATCTATATCTATATCTATATCTATATCTATATCTATATCTATATCTATATCTATATCTATATCTATATCTATATCTATATCTATATCTATATCTATATCTATATCTATATCTATATCTATATCTATATCTATCGGTCTATCTGTCTATCTATCTATCATCTATCTCTATGTATATCTCTATGTATCTCTCTCTCTCTCTCTCTCTCTCTCTCTCTATCTATCTATCTACCTATATATATATATATATATCTGTCTATCTATATCTATCTATCTAGCTATCTATCTATCATCTATCTCTATGTACATCTATGTCTATATCTATGTCTCTATCTATATCTATTTCTATAGCTATATCTATATATCATCTATATCTATCTGTCTGTCTATCTATCTATCATCTATCTCTATGTATATCTCTATGTATATCTCTATTTTTATCTATATCTATATCTATGTGTCTGTCTGTCTGTCTGTCTCTATCTATCTATCTATCTATCTATCTATCTATCTATCTATCTATCTATCTATCTATCTCTATCTCTATCTCTATCTCTATCTCTATCTCTATCTCTATCTCTATCTCTATCTCTATATATCTATATATCATCTATATCATCTATATCATATATCTATCTATCTATCTATCTATCTATCTATCTATCTATCTATCTATCTATCCATATATCACTTCTATAATCATCTTATATTCTTTTAATTCCTACTATTTTTGTCAACAGTCTATTTTGTATTTCTACCTTTTATTCATTCTCTGGTTTAGTACTTGTGTTTCAATATGTTAGTCTTTTCCTATTTTTCCCCCTCACCCAATCCCTAAGAGGTCCTCAAAGGGGCGTGCATAAGTGCATCAGTGTGTATACCATCCCTGTCCTTCTGTCCCCATTCATTTGTACTCATTTCCTTTGTTCCTTTCCATATTTATATCTCTACCTGTTATCTTGTACATGTTTGACAAAATAAATAAAATAAAGCAATCACTTAAATATGAGGTCAGCAGTGTGTGGCAGCAGCCAAAAAGGCCAACACAGTTCTAGGCTGCACTAATAGAGGGATAGAATCAAGATCGCGTGAAGTATTAATACTGCTTTACAAAGCCTTGGTAAGATAATTTGGAATCCTGCATCCAGTTTTGGTCGCCACGGTGTAGAAAAGATGTTGAGACTCTAGAAAGAGTGCAGGGAAGAGCAACAAAGAGGATTAGGGGACTGGAGGCTAAAACATATGATGAACCTTTGCTGGAATTGGGTATGTCTAGTTTAATGAAAAGAAGTCTTAGGGGTGACAATGATTGCAGTTTTCCAATATCTCAGGGGCTGCCCCAAAGAAGAGGGAGTCAAGCTATTCTCCAAAGCACCTGAGGGTAAAACAAGAAGCAATGGGTGGAAACCAATCAAGGAGAGAAGGAATTTAGAACTAATCCTAGATCAATGAACCAGTGGAATAGCTTCCCTCCAGAAGCTGTAAATGCTCCAACACTGGAAGTTTTCAAAAAGAGATTGGACAACCATTTGTCTGAAGTGGTGTAGAGTTTCTTGCCTGAACAGGGCGTTGGACTAGAAAGCCTCCAAGGTCCCTCCCAACTCTGTTAATCTCTTATTCCCAGAATTCTGTGAAGGAGTTGAAGTCCACACCTCTTCAAGTCACCAAAGTTGAGAAACAATAACTTAAAGCATCTGATGAGCTGGTTAAAAATCCAGAGTGTGCCTCTCTAATTCCACTGAGACGGAAGGATAGTGCCTCTAGGCCAGGTGTTCTGAATCACTGAGCTATAAATCCTCCAGAGAAGCTCTTAAAGCCGATCAGGCTTAAGTTGAGAACACTTCCAAAGTTTAATTCATCGAAATCAGCTTTTCAGAGATGGCTAAACCGGTGGTTCTGTCTGTCTCCCAAAAATGACCTGCCAAGCATCGTTTATAGCAGTAGACTTATATACCGCTTCATAGGGCTTTCAGCCCTCTCTAAGCGGTTTACAGAGAGTCAGCATATTGCCCCCAACAATCTGGGTCCTCATTTTACCCACCTCGGAAGGATGGAAGGCTGAGTCAACCCTGAGCCGGTGAGATTTGAACCGCTGAACTGCTGATCTAGCAGTAGCCTGCAGTGCTGCATTTAACCACTGCGCCACCTCGGCTCTTGGAGTTTACAATGCTAATGAGGAAGAATATTTGTAGCTCGGGGTTGACCAGAGAGGCCCTCTCTGAGCTTGCTTGTTTTCTTGCAGATGTTTCATTACCCAACTAGGTAACATCACCAGTGCTCAAAGGGGATGGAGTTAGGAGAGGAGGAGGAGGAGGAGGAGGAGGAGGAGGAGGAGGAGGAGGAGGAGGAGGTCGACAATGACTGTGGAGTATTTGGTGCTCTCTGAGCTTGTTTGTTTTCTTGCAGATTTTATTTCCCAACTAGGTAGCATCCAAAGGTGGTATTCAGCCGGTTCGGACTGGTTCGACCAAACTGGTAGTGGAAATTTTGAGTAGTTTGGTGAACCGGCAAATGCCACCTTTGTTTGGCCCAATGATCTGTGGTGTATTGTGACTGAAAACAAAGTGGTTCTGTGTCCAATTCTGTGTTCCGCATTGTGCTTGACTGAGGAACACATGACTTTGTCTATCACAATGATATAGCAATAGCAGTTAGACTTATATACTGCTTCATAGGGCTTTCAGCCCTCTTTAAGCGGTTTACAGAGTCAGCATATCGCCCCCACAGTCTGGGTCCTCATTTCACCCACCTCGGAAGGATGGAAGGCTGAGTCAACCTTGAGCGACTTATGATCATTTTACACGCTTACGATTGTGGCAGCATCCCCATGTGTTCTGACCCCCTCCTCCATCCAGTAATGAAAGCCGAGACAAGCTTAACTGGAATGTACTTTAATAGCAAGAAACCAAAACCTCGGTGGCTGAAAGTCAAGCATAACAAACAGATAAGGACCTTGGCAGCAACTCAGACAAACCTTGGCAGCAATCCAGCCTGCCAAGTTAGTTACAAAAGTTCTCTTTAGTCGATGCATTGACTTCTGCAAGAGGGGCGTGTGCACAACAGTCTTTTTATAGTCTGGAGAGGAGCCTAATGACCACCAGCTGAGTGCAATTATCTCCTGTACTTGCGTAACTGTTCCTGACGCCTATTAGCTCTTCGATTCCGGGCATCCAGGAACAACTCACTGCTGGCTTCTTTATCACTCTCCCTTGTCTCCTCCCCACTGGTTCAAGGCTCAGGGGCCACCTGGTGGCCAACCAGTCTCTCTGCGCCCTGCTCGGAGTCAGAACCCTGTCCAGGGTCCTCCACATCCTCCAGAACCGACTCATAGGGCCCCTCGCTGTCGGAGTCTGGTGACAGCACCAACTTGACAGCACGCTGTCAATCAAAGTTAATTGGTGTCAAGAAATCGTTCTTCAGATGTTCCTTTTGAAGGCACGATCCATTCAGCAGGTTTCAAGCATTGTGGGCAATTCAGCCAGAGGAAGCCTTACACAATCACATTCAAGGCAGGTTCTTAGAAATATGCCGAATGTCCATAAACAAAGAAGGAACATTAAGTACATTAATTAGGGAGGCTTTAAGAGCTACCTTCCGTAATCTGCATGCATTTGTAATGAAATGATTGCTTTCAACACTCTATAAAAAAGAATAATCTGATAAAGGCTGAAGGTAAGCTCTTAAAATACATAAAAGTATAGACACAGGAAACCACATAAGTTATCTTTGCTTTGGAGCCGGAGGGGCTGCGCACGGCAGCAGACGAATCAGAGGAATAGGAGGTGTAGGAATCAGGGTCAGCATCTAGGCAACCTGAGAGCTCTGAGGGGGAAGAGCGAATGGAGCTGGAAGAGAAAGAGAGATAGAGGTGGAGCCTGGGACGTCCGTCAGTCTCAGATGGAGAGTCAACAGCGCCCCAGGTCTGGAGGTGACTGATGAGGAAGAACAACTGGGTTTAGTTCCTGACATGCGGATACATAGAAGGCAGAGGAGAGGAGAGCAGTGGAAATCTATGGGCCGGTCCTTGGCAAGGAAGATCCAACGCTGCTAATGAGGCCCCATCCTAGCACTGGGGATAAAAGGCAGGGGGCAGAGATGAATAGATGTGGCAGACAATTATTCATCTCTCAGCTGGATGGAGTTGTTAGCCTGTGTTGAGAGAGAAACTCACGAAGCATTGTGGGCAATTCAGCCAGAGGAAGCCTTACACAATCACACTCAAGGCAGGTTCTTAGAAATATGCTGAATGTCCATGAACAAAGAAGGAACATTAAGTACATTAATTAGGGAGGCTTTAAGAGCTACCTTCCGTAATCTGCATTTATTTGTAATGGAACAATTGCTTTCAACACTCCATAAAAAAGAATAATCCCTATAAAGGCAGAAGGTAAGCTCTTAAAATACATCAATGTATAAACACAGGAAACCACGTAAGTCATCTTCGCTAAAAGCTTATAGTGCAGGACAGCCAACTCAGAATTCAGGTAGCCCTCGACAGGACCCCAGATCAACCCAAAATCTCTGTTGCTAAGTGAGGCAGTTGCTAAGTGAATTTTCCCCCATTTTAGATTAGATTAGATTAGATTTAATGAATTTATAGGCCGCCCAATCCCGAAGGACTCCGGGCGGCTTACAACAAATACGTTTAAAAAATAGAAAAGTTAAAAACACAGAAACGTAGATTAAAAAAGACCACAACATATACCCAGTCTAATCGGGGCTGGACCTCAGTCATGAGGTCAACAGCCCGAGGCCTGCCGGAATAGCCAGGTTTTAATAGCCTTTCGGAAGGCCATGAGAGTGGGGAGGGTCCGGATCTCTGGGGGTAGTTCATTCCATAGGGTTGGAGCGGCTACAGAGAAGGCCCTCCCCCAGGTGGTTGCCAGCTGACATTGTCTGGTCGATGGCACCCGGAGAAGGCCCACCCTGTGCGATCTTATCGGCCGTTGGGAAGTATGTGGCAGAAGACGGTCTCGCAGATATCCGGGTCCTAGGCCATGTAGGGCTTTAAAGGTGATAACCAGCACCTTGAATTGTGCTTGGAGACCAATAGGGAGCCAGTGCAGCTCGCAGAGGATAGGTGTAATGTCGCTCGCGCGGCTGCATTCTGGACGTTTCATTTTATTACCTTTCTGGCTGTAGTTGTTAAGTGAATCACTGTAGTTAAGTTAGTGAGACGATTTTTAAGTGAATCTGGTTTCCCCATTGAATTGTCTGGAGAAGAGAAGGACCAGGGGTGATGTGAAAGCAGCATTCCAGGATTTGAGGGGCTGCCACAAAGAGGAGGGGGGACACCTTATTTTCCAGAGCACCTGAAGGCAGGACAAGGAACAATGGGTGGAAACTAACCAAGGAAAGAAGGAACCTGGAACTAAAGGAGAAGCTTCTTAACAGTGAGGACAATTAACCAGTGGACACCAGAATTTGTCAGTGTTTCATCACTTCATCATTCCTCCCCCACTCTCCCCTTCCTCTCCACAAACCTTTCTAGCACTGATAATGTTACCTAGTTGGGTCATGAAACATTCCCAAGAAGACAAGCAAGCTCAGAGAACACCAAGGACACCACAATCCTCCTCCACCTCATCTTCCTCCACCACTTCTCCTCCACTCCACAAACCTCACTCCCTTCTAACACTGACGATGTTACCTACTTGGCAGTGGTGGGTTCCTCTCCCCGTCGCTACCGGTACGGTGCGCACGGGACCGGAAATCCTAGCGTGCGCACACCACCTCCCCTCCAACACCCAGTTGCTTGTCAGAGGTTGCGCAGGAACCACACATTGTGCGCGCGTGTGCAATTGGCCGGTTGCTTCAAAATCCAGTAGGGAACGTGGGTGGGCTGGTGGGGTAAACCAATATGGTGGCCGCATCTGCCAGCTACTACCGGTATGCCCGTATCGGACTGGACCAACCGGAACCCACCACTGCTACTTGGGTCATGAAACATTTCCAAGAAGACAACTAAGCTCCGAGAACACCAAGGACCCCACAATCCTCCTCCTCTCTCCTCCTCTTCCACTTCCTCCTCCCTTTCTTCTCCACTCCACAAACCTCTCTCTCTTCTAGCACTGATGATGTTACCCAGTTGTGCATTGAAATGTCTTCGAACAGCCAGGTTCAGACAACCCCAAGGACTCCCTGGTTCAGCTCTGAGCTACCAATATCCTCTTCCATCAATTTTGGCAGAAAGTTCAGGACCAAAGTTTCTGTGCCCATTTTCCTTTTATTTTTGAGACAAACAGGAATCTAGGAATATGAATAGAGGACGGCCCATCCTTGAACCCGTCGTTCTAAGGCAGCAAGGCGGACTCTCCTCCAAATCCTGGGGGAAATTCAGTCTCAGCTGAGGAAGAGGAAGAAAGAAGCCAGCATTCCCCCCAACATGGAGTAGCTGATCTCCAGCCAGGAGGCCCCATCGTGGTTGCAGAGATCGGTGCGGCAACAGGTTATCAGACGCGTGGAGCCAATTTCGTCTATCTCAGAAAGGTTGCAGGCCAGGGAACAAGACTTTGTGACGGTGAGTTCGCCCACGAAAGGGTAGACTGCCAAACAACCAGAAAACAACCAGAGACTTTTAGGCATTGTTATATGGCACACGCGCACATATAAAGACCCATGCATTATGCTAGAATTAGCAATAGCAATAGCAGTTAGACTTATATACCGCTTCCTAGGGCTTTCAGCCCTCTCTAAGCGGTTTACAGAGTCAGCATATCGCCCCCCACAGTCTGGGTCCTCATTTTACCCACCTCGGAAGGATGGAAGGCTGAGTCAACCCTGAGCCTTGGATGGATAGATAATAGATAAGATAGATATAGAAGATAGATAGATAGATAGATAGATAGATAGATAGATAGATAGATAGATAGATAGATAGATAGATAGATAGATAGATGATAGATAGATAGATAGATGATAGATAGCAATAGCATAGCAATAGCAGTTAGACTTATATACCGCTTCAAAGGCTTTCAGCCCTCTCTAAGAGGTTTACAGAGTCAGCATATCGCCCCTAACAACAATCCGGGTCCTCATTTTACCCACCTCGGAAGGATGGAAGGCTGAGTCAACCCTGAGCCGGTGAGATTTGAACCGTTGAACTGCAGATAACAGTCAGCTGAAGTGGCTGCAGTACAGCACTCTAACCACTGCGCCACCTCGGCTCTAGAATTGACCTCATGTCCTCCGATCTCTCCTAATCTCTGGGCCACCTCGGAAGGGAGGAGAAGTGTAGGACATCTTCTCTGATGGATATTCAGGCTGAGGACATCTCACGAGCAGAGGCTTAAAATTAGGCAGATCCATCCAGGTATCTCTTAGGGATACCCACAGTTCCTCACACCCATAGATGCTGTGTTGCCAACCTGTTCAGGTTTAGTTTACTTTATTGTCATTGCACAAAATTAAATGCCGCCTTCGGTGTACGTTATAACAGTGGTCCCCAACCCCCGGTCCGCGGACCGGTGCCGGGCCGTGGAGTACCTGGCACCGGGCCGCGCAGCGGCCAGGGGCCATGCAACGGCCGACTCTTCACTCATGCAGCGCCGTCGCCGGAGGGGGGGAGCTGCGCGGAAGCACAGGAGCAAGTGAGGCGAGGAGGAAGAATCCCCCGCTACTACACCACCCCCTCCCCGAGTCAGCCGTCCCCTCAGTGAACGCCTCTGCCTCTTTCTCCTTTCTCGCCTCAGTCGGCTCGCCTGGAAGCGAGGCGAGGAGGGGGTGGACCATGCGCTGGAAGCGGAGCCCTTGGAGGCCCTGGCGGCTTCTCCGGCGGTCGTTGCTGGCCGCTCTTTTCTTTTTCTCGCTGTCCTCCTCGGCTCAGTCGTCTCCGAGTTGCCCAGGGAGGGGCGGCGCGCCCGGGACGGAGACGGCGCTTCCCCGCCCGGCCTTGGCTTGTGAGAAGGAACGGCGGGAGAGGTAGAGAGAGAGAGAGAGAGAGAGAACGTCGGGCAGCCGAGGGCGGGGGGGGGGTCTTTTGAGGGGAGATCCAAAATTTCGCCAACGGGCATCGGTGAAGCGCGCTCTTTCTCTTCCTCACAAAACACATTTCCTTTCCCCCCACGTGTAGTTATTGGCGATATGGACTCTTGGACTCTTACCCAGCCAGATCAGTATCAAACATTTCCCTGACCTCAGCAGAAGCGAGGTTTTTTCTTCTCCTTTCTCTCCTTAATACTGTATTCTTTTTACATTGCTATCCTCTGGCTTATTTAATTTTGCCCTTGCTCTTTTTATCTTTGACCTTGATTAATTCAGCTGTTTATTCCTTAAAATCTACATACAAAATGGAAGGTGGGATATGATTCAGGTGTTGAATTGGGAAGGTGGATTTAAAACAACCCCACCCCCACCCCTGCGTGCGCTCAGCGGGCCACGGTAAAATTATCAAAGGCTGACTGGTCCGCGGCGATAAAAAGGTTGGGGACCACTGCGTTATAACATATAACCATAAAAACACAAACACACCTCCTACACATTCTAGATAATGTAATTGATAACCCCTGATGTGGCATCAGTGTTTCACTACGGTTTACGGTTTACGGTTAATTAGGATTTGTATGCCGCCCACTCTCGAGAGACTCAGGGCGGCTTACAGATAAAAACAGGGAGGGGGAACATATAAAAATTAAAAAAGAACAGACATTTAAAATTGCACAACATTCATATAACTTAAAGTGGGGCTGGATAAATCAACAGCCCTAAGCCTGCCGGAACAGCCAGGTCTTAATCGCTTTGCGGAAGTCCGGAAGAGTAGTAAGGGTCCGGATCTCCACGGGGAGATCGTTCCATAGGGGAACTCTACAGTAGAATTCAGTATAGTCACTGCTGTGGGATAGAAGCTGTTTTTCAGCCTGTTTTTATGATCCTGTACCGGCTGCCAGATGGTAATAGTTTTAAAAAAAAGGGTGCCCAGGATGAGATGGATCTTTAAGGATGTTTTGAACCTTCTTAAAGTATCAGAAGCTATAAAGCTCTTCTAAACAGGGGAGGGGGCAACCCATGATCCTCGGGGCAATGACGTTGACCCTCTGGAGCGCTGTCCTATATGCCACTCTGCAATTGGCAAACCAGACACAGTTGCAGTAAGTTAAAATACTCTCTAGGGTGCAGAGGTAGGAGGTCACCAGCCGTTTATCATTCGGTTGTTGTTTCCTGAGAAGTCTTGGGTAGTATAATCTACTCTTCCAACTTTAGGATTTCACTGCAGGACAGAAAGTTCAAGTAAGTAAGGTTGCTTTGTCCTAAGAACAATGAGTGATGCCAATTTTCTTTTGGGCTGTTCCTCTCTTTCACCACTCTTGCCCTGCAGTTGGGAATCCCACACTCAGCAAAATAGAGCACTAGAAAATTACAGGGCAATGCAACAGATGTAATGTGAAGGGCACTTTCACATTAGAGCATGTACCAGCCTTGTTAATCTTCTAGTCCAGGAGTGTCAAACTAGATATCATTGAGGGCTTCATCAGGGTTGTATTTGACGCTGGAGGGCCGGGGGTGGGGGTGGCTAGCTCAATGTCACTCATGTCACGGGCATCTGTGGCGGCCAAGTGCTAAGGAAAGTTTTCCCTCTGCAGAGACTCCTTGGAACTGTTGAAAGGACTGTGTTGTAGACTGGAGATATCCCCCCCCCCATTGAGAAGGGGCTGTTCAATTTGTACATAGATGACCTTTTTGACCCCCTCTTTCAAACCAGCGAGTCTCTCTGTCCAAAATGTGGAATTCAAAAGAATGCCTTTTGTCTTTTAAACATAGGTGGATTTCTGAATTTAGTCCCGATGGGTTTGTTCTCCTAAGTCGGGCCATGCGTTTGTGAAGTGGTTGTTTTGTTTCCCCAATGTACAGATCTGCACATCTCTCACTGCAATTGTACTGCATATTCCACCCAGTGGTGGGTTCCAAAAATTGTTGGAACCTACTCTGTGGGTGTGGCCTCCTTTGTGGGAGTGGCTTGCCACCCGTGTGACCGAATGAGAGTGGCTTGCCGCCCATGGGACCGGATATGAAATTATGAATCAGTACTTAGGTCGGTCCAAGTAGCTATTCAGAAACTCTGGCATTTGAAGCATGCAAGTCTTAAAGCTGTCAAGTTACAAGATCCTTGCCAGTGGTGGGTTTCAAAAAAATTTGGAACCTCTTCTGTAGGTGTGGCCTGCTTTCCGGGTCCACTGCTGGAACCTCTTCTAACCGTAGATTTGACGAACCGGTTCTACCAAATAGGTGCGAACTGGTAGGAACCCACCTCTGATACCACCTTTAAAAAGGACCTTTGGCAGAACCACGACCTGGATGACTGAGACTCTCCGTAGACAATTCAACAGGATCTTTTGGATAGCCACCTGTTATCTCTATGACCTTGCCGATGTGCAAAACATCAGCACACTTTGCCACATCCAGGCTGTGAGGTTATATGAGGATGACCAGAGACGTACATTTTTAATCCCTTTTTCACAGAAGAGTGAGGAGGAAGAGGAGGGAAAGTCTTCTCCATTTGATATCGACCTGCAGGGGGAAAAAAAGGGTTGCGCATCTTAAATCAACTTGGTCCTTTAACCTCACCGTCTTCAAGAGAATGCATTGTCGTCATACACATGGTTTGGTTCGGCATACAGTTGGTCACTGTCCTGCATTTCTCAGGTCTTGAGGGCTCCCGGCATGAGAAACATCGAAGAGATTGGGCTGTTGTGAAAAAAGAAGCATATATAAATACCTATAACTATTAAACAAGGAACTCAGAACTGCAATTTGATTAAAGTTCATTTAATCTTAGGATAGGATAGGATAAGATAGAACAGGAGTTGGAAGGGACCTTGAGGTCTTCTAGTCCAACCCCCTACTTAGGCAGGAAACCCTACACCACTTCAGACAAAGGATTATCCAACATCTTCTTTAAAACTTCCAGTGTTGGGGCATTCACAACTTCTGGAGGCAAGTTCTTCCACTGGTTAATTGTTCTCACTGTCAAGAAATTTCTCCTCAGTCCTAAGTTGCTTCTCTCCTTGATTAATTTCCACCTGTTGCTTCTTGTTCTACCCTCAGGTGCTTTGGAGAATAGTTTGACTCCCTCTTCTTTGTGGCAACCCCTGAGATATTGGAAGGCTGCTGTCATGTCTCCCCTAGTCCTTCTTTTCATTAAATTAAACATACCCACTTCCTGCAACCGTTCTTCATATGTTTTAGTCTCCAGCCCCCTAATCCTCTTTGTTGCTCTTCTCTGCACTCTTTCTAGAGTCTCCACATCTTTTCTACATCGTGTCGACCAAAACTGAATGCCGTATTCCAAGTGTGGCCTTACCAAGGCCTTATAAAGTGGTATTAAGACTTCACGTGATCTTGATTCTGTCCCTCTGTTTATGCAGCCTAGAACTGTGTTGGCTTTTTTGGCAGCTGCAGCACACAGCTGGCTCCTATTTAAATGATTGTGCACTAGGACTCCAAGATCCCTCTCACAGTTACTATATTGAGCAAGGTACCACATATACTATACCTGTGCATTTCATTTTTCTTGCCTAAATGTAGAACCTTGCTTTTGGCACTATCGAATTTCATTTTGCTAGCTAGTGCCCAATCTTCCTTGGTTCTTAGACAGAATATGTAACAAAAGGGACCTTGGGGGTCTTCTAGTCCAGCCCCTTGCTCAAGCAGGAGATCCTATACCATTCCAGACAGATGGCTGTTTCTTTTTGAAAACCTCCAGTGAGGGAACCCCTACAACTTCTGGAAGTCAAGTAGCTTTCACTGGTTAACTGTTTTAACTGTTAGGAAATTTCTCCTTCTCTCTAAGTTGTTTCTCTCTTCATTAAGTTTTTATTAAGTTTCCATCCATTACTTCTTGTCTTGCACTCTTTTAAGAAGGGGAAGGAAAGTGGAAAAGAAGGGAAGGAGAGGGTGAGGAGGGGAGGGGAGGGGAAGAAAGGAAAGAAGGAAAGGAAAGGTGGATGAAGAAGGGAAGAGGTTGTGCATTGAGGATGATTTTAAAACATTTCTAATAAGCTTCTTGTGATGCAGTTGACGGGCAAGGATAGTTGATGCGCAAAATATACATTGCAACGCTTATTGCAAAGCCTCTCAACTATCAAATGACAATCCGGCCTTCACATGGTGCCCCCCGTTCCCACCAATCGGGCTCTGTCGACCCTTGGGACTGGCGTCCCCTTGGGTATATCCAGCTGAAACAGCTTCCATGGATCGCCGTATCCATTACAGTGGCGTCAAATTTCCATGGAAGTCGCCTATACCCACGATGGGTGAAGAGGCGTCAAGTACAAGTACAAGATGCAGTGAGAGGGTGGATGTTATCTGTGGAAAGAGAGGTTGCAGCTTGTTGTCCACACAACGATTTCCTTCATCTTTATCAGTATATGTATCAATCATCACACCAGAACAATCAGGACGCTGATTAAGATAGAATGCAAACACTCGCAATCTGTAATTATTGTAAAAGAGCAAGCCATATCAACATGTCAATCCCAAACAGGCTCAAGATGGAATTTGTACACAGAGAGCCGGTATGAGATGACCTTGGCTGTTAAAACTTACAAGGTCAACACCTCAACTTCCAAAAGTTGAGAAGTCAGAATTTTGAAGAACTGAAACGCTCTTGCTGGTTTTGACTTGCTTTGGTGAAAACTTGGGGGGGGGGGGAAATTCAGGGATGTAACGAGATTGTCCATGCAATTTTATTGTGGTTCTAATGGTTAGAATCCCGTGTCAGAACATCCCAACGCCCCAGTGGTAGGTTTCTATTATTTTTACTACCGGCTTGCTCGTGGACGCATTTGCGCTCACACGCACACATTTGACACTTCTGCACATGCCCAGAAGTGTCTGGGCTGGTGGACGGAGCCTCCTGCTGGCGCTACTGCCAGTTTCCTGATCCAGGCCAAACCAGCTGCAATATCCCTATCTAAATCAGAGAGAAGCTGCAGACTTTCTATGAGTTAATAACAGATGGTTTACAGAAGGAAGTTGGAAGTTAAACTTTGCTGTCCCAAGGAGTATAAATTTGCCACGTAGGGGAAAAAAAAAACACCTTTGTGGCAGCCCTTGAGATACTGCTATCATGTCTCCCCTAGTCCTTCTTTTCATTAAACTAGACATACCCAGTTCCTGCAACCGTTCTTCATATGTTTTAGCCTCCAGTCCCCTAGTCCTCTTGGTATCCTCTTTCCTGCTCTTCTCTGCACTCTTTCTAGAGTTTCCACATCTTTTCTACACCGTGGAGACCAAAACTGGATGCGGTATTTCAACCTTTTGTGTGCTGGTACTATTTCAAATCATGAATAAAAATCAAAGCTAAATTCATTGCTTTGATGGTCCGTCCAATTTGTTGCATCAGGAGAATGATCTGAATCATATTCTGAGTCACCCAATTCTGACAACATATTGTGCTGAGTGCAACGCATGTTTGGCATTGTTGTAACATCTATGGGGATTTAGTTACCTTGTAGTTGTGGTTAAAGGGAGCTACATTTTCTATCACCATGATGGCAAACTGCCAGAGGTGGCACGCAGAACCCTCTCTGCTGGCATGCAACCCCTTGGCCCAGGTTAGATCTCTGTGGTGTTTCTTTGTGAGCTTCTATTTCCCTTCAACAGAAGGTTGACAGGCCTACCCAATTCCTGCAACTGTTAGAGTAACAGAATTGGAAGGGACCCTAGAGGTCTTCTATTCCAACCCCCCCCCCCCCGCTCGCCTAGGCAGGAAACTCTACACCACTTCAGACAAATGGCTATCCAACATCTTCTTAAAGGCTTCCAGTGTTGGAGCATTCACAACTTCTGGAGGAAAGTTGTTGCACTGATTAATTGTTCTCACTGTCAGGAAATTTCTCCTCAGTTTTAAGTTGCTTTTCTTCTTGATTAGTTTCCACCCATTGCTTCTTGTCCTGCCTTCAGCTTTGGAGAATAGCTGCTTCTACATATGTTCTTCATATGTTTTACCCTTCAGTCCCCTAATCCATCTTGTTGCTCTTCTCACCCTTTTTAGAGTCTCAACATCTCTTCTTGTATCGTGGTGACCAAAACTGGTTGCGGTATTTCAAATGCGTCTTACAAAGGTAGTGTAAACCCTTCACCGGACCACAACCGAGGCATAAAACCCTGCAAATTCCATGCTGATGAAACTTTTGTGTTGGGGATCAGTCTTCTTTGCATGTGATACGAAGTAAAACATTTTTTTTTTGCAACTTTCCTTTGTCCTGTCAGTGTTGTTTCATGGAATCTGATCTTCCCTTTTCTTAGTCCATTCTTTGGCGATTAGCTGCTGTGTTAACCGAGATGTTTTGTTGACCTCACTTAAAAAATGCAATGATTCTTTAGAGCTACATTTATATAATGCACGATAGGTCCAGAAAACTGGATTAGAAGACCTCCAAGGTCACTCCCAACTCTATTATTCTATGTTATTTATGTGTTATGAATGACAAGAAGATTTTTAGATGAAAAAAAAATCTCTCTGTTTTCTTGATTTAAAGCATTCAAAGCAGTTTGAACGATAGATAATTGCCACATCTTCAACCCTTGGCATAGCTTTGTAAGGTGGGAAGATGCTATGAAGTAGGTTTCAGCCGAATGTTTTATCTGGAACATCTTTCCATATTCCAGATCAAGGAACGGGGAGATCAAAAGGTGATGTGTTGCAAGTCTCTGAAAGTTATTTCAGTGACCACAGTACATTCCATCTGGGTGGAGAAATGGTGAAATATTGCCTCCTCTCATGCTTTCAGTTAAAAGGAACGTACAATTTGGCAATGGAAGTTGCCAACACCAGTTCCCTTTGTGTCCTAACACAACTCCTGAGCACCAAGCCTGGTAAAGAACCCCTTCCTTTGGGAAAAAATGCTCCCGCTACTCAGAAGTCTCTTAACTGGAGGTTTTCAAGAAGAGACTGGGCAGCCATTTGTACAGAAGGGTATACGTCCATCAGTGGTGGGATACGACAGGTATGCACCGGTACGGGCGTACCGGTGCCTACTGGGAGCACCAGGTACCGTTCTGGTATGGTGCTCCGGAAGGCCCACATGCCCACCCACCCTCCTTACCTGTATTTGAGCCGATCGGGGCTTCCACACAGGCACATGGAGCATACAGCGCCGGCGCGACGCTCCGCAGAGCAGCTGAAGCATCGCAGGCGGTAAGTACGCATGCACATGTGCATGGGGTAGATACCCGGCCCCGTTGCACTGTACCTGTTACAACAGGACCGGTGGCTGGTGCGCATGTGCATGTACGTGCCAGAAACCGGAACTTCCTTTCCCAGTGCACGCGTGCCCCCTAGGCCACTCCTCTTCCGGGTTGCAGGGCAAAAAGGTTTCGCCATCAATGGTATACAGTCTTTTGCCTTGGGCATGGGGGTGGTGGGGTTGGACTACAAGACCTCTAAGGTCCCTTCCAATCCTATTGTATCCTATCTTCTCTGTGACTTTGCCAACTAATAGCAATAGCAATAGCAGTAGACTTATATACCGCTTCATAGGGCTTTCAGCCCTCTCTAAGCGGTTTACAGAGAGTCAGCATATTGCCCCCAACAATCCGGGTCCTCATTTCACCCACCTCGGAAGGATGGAAGGCTGAGTCAACCCTGAGCCGGTGAGATTTGAACCGCTGAACTGCTGATCTAGCAGTAGCCTGCAGTGCTGCATTTAACCACTGCGCCAACTAGAGCACTGAAACGTTTTCATAGAGGAGGAGATGGGTGGTATGTCTCATTTTCCCACTTTTTCTGCGGCTACAAATGCAATAGAAGGCCGTCTCGTATTTCTTCGTCCTAATTAGAAAAAGAGGGGGGATTGATTTAAATAAAAGGTTCTTACCGAACTCCGGAAACAAAACAGCCGTCAGGAAAATGGTTACCAACACCACTCTGCCTCTCACATGGATCTTCACCATCTTAGATTCCAGTTTGGTGCCTATCCACCTTCTGGCTCAACAGCCCCTATCCTCCGCACTTCTCCCTTGCAAATGAATTCCCCTCCTGATAGAAAACTACTATACGGTGAAAAGAAGTTGATTTTCAGGCTGAAGGGATTAGATGACCCAAAACCAAAGAGAGACACACCTTCTCCCTTTGTTCCCTGGTCACTCTTTTGCAAAAGCGTTGGCAAATATTTCTACATCGTTCACAAACGATCCCACTTCCTTTCCAGCATCGTCATCATGTTCATCGACCACAACATTTGTTGCTATCTACACAATCCACCATCTAATCATTCTGATCATGTTTGGTATGTTTGATTGTTAGACATTTCCCAAGGATCTAAGGGAGTTAAAGATGTTATTACAATATATGTGTTGTTCCAAGTGACACAACCTTTTGTGGTTGATGAGCTGGGAGATTGTTGTGTTCTTGTGTTCCTGGTAATTTTCCAAGTTTTTTGAGATGGTATTTGGTATTTTGGTATTTATTAATACTTATAGGCCGCCCTTTTCCCTGAGGGGACTCAGGGCGGCTTACATAAAATAAAGGGGGGGGGGGGTATACAGACAATAGACACAACAATACATAGAAGTAAAATAGTAAACAACATTCATTCATCATTCGGGTGGGGACAGTTATCTTTGTCCCCAGGCCTGATGGGATAGCCAGGTCTTAAGGGCTGTGCGGAAGGTCTGGACGGTGGTGAGGGTACGAATCTCCACGGGGAGATCGTTCCAAAGGGTCGGAGCTACTACTGAAAAGGCTCTCCTCCGTGTAGTTGCCAGTCGGCACTGACTGGCAGATGGAACTCGGAGGAGGCACAAGTGTTCTGACCCTAGGGGCTCAGAACAACGATGGCTGGCTCTACTACAACTATCCTTCCATGTTTACTCCAGCTTTATTTGAAGATGGGAATTGTGATCCAAGTGCCCCCTGGTAGGAGAGAAACTTTTGGACCTGACGGCTAGGGAAGATGGGAATTGTGGTCCAAATGCCCCTGGAAAGGAGAGAAATCTTTGGACATGCTGGCCAAGGAAGATGGGAATCCTGTTTCTTTCTCCTATATTTCTCATTAATTCTTCTATCTTCAGCTACTACAATGTCAATTATCCACACTTGCTTCTTTGTAATTAGAGTCATGTGTGGCTTGTTATGGGTTGAATGTTTATCCATCTGCATCTGTAAATCCCTTTGGGATCTTAACTCTTTGCTTCTTGAACACTTTTTCCATACTATGGTGCTACCAATTCTTCGTTGCTGGCAAGTTATCATTCCGAAATTCCAGTCAATCACAATGGCTACTCTATTGTGTCTTTCCGATCGGTTCACCGACAAATGCGCGCTCGACAAAATCACACCGAGAAAACCGCGGCGAGAAACCCACGAAGTCGAAATCGCGCAGACGAATACACACAGAAGCGTGCCGATGAAAGCGTGCCATCAAAAAACAACGAAAACAACGTAATAACCCTAACCCTAACCCTAACCCTAACCCTAACCCTAACCCTTACCTTAACTTAAATCACGCTTTTGTGGGCGCGGTGTTGTCGGCGTGTTGTTGTGGGCACGTTTATGACGTCGTGGTTTTCTCGCCGCGATTTTGTCGGCGTGCTATTGTCGTGCACACATTTGTCGGGTCACGTTTCCAATCATCTTCCATTGAGATCTTCTTAAACTATTGTTTTTATCACCACCACCACCATCACATTGGTTAGATAGACAGAGGTGGGCAGCTATGGCTGCTCCATATAGACTTCAACTCCCAGAATTCCTGAGTGTGAGGAATTCTGGGACTTGAAGTCCACAGGTCATTTAGTTGCCCACCACTGGTCTTGTCCAATATTTTTCAACCTTGGACCCTTCATCTTAAGTGTTCTGAAGAACTCTGAGAGTTGAAGTCCACACATCTCCAAGTTGTCACAATTGAGAAGCAGTAGTCTAGTCAATCAGAATAGAGCTGAAAGGAACCTTAGAGGTCTTCTAGTCCAACCCCCTGCTCAAGCAGGAGGCCCTATTCTATTTCATAATATTGAAATAATGTGTGTATGTGTGTGTGTAATGTGTGTGTGTGTGTAGTATTATATATAACACAGTGGTGGGATTCAAATAATTTAACAACGGGTTCTCTGCCCTAATGATTTGTTCTAGCAACCAGTTCACCAAACTGCTCAGAAAGTTAAGAACCGGTTCTCCCGAAGAGGTGCGAACTGGCTGAATCCCACTACTGATATAACATATATAATAAGTATATAATATAACCAATTTCGTTGTATACAAGATGTACAGTGACAATAAAGTCTATACTACTATATATCTTGTAATTATATATAATTGTGTGTATGAGTATATATTATAATATATAACAATTATAATATTATTATATTAATTATAATTGTTATTCATATATATATATATATATATATATATATATATATATATATATATATATATATATATATATATATATATATATATATATATATATATATAAAACTATTGCAAAGACTCATTGCAAAGGTAACAGCAAGAAATGGAAAAAGAGCCCACGTCTTTGACTAAAAATTTGAAAATCCAACTATCACTCGTGAAAAAGCTGCTCACGGCCCACTAAAGTGGGTGGCTGAAATAAATGTCAGGCAAAATGTCGGGTAACCGATACAATAAAATTGTCATTTTTTAATCTAGATTGTAAAAATTAGGTATGTTATTCCAAATTGGGTTCCTAGATTTAAGCCTGGAGACAGAGAGGAGGAGGGAGGGAGAGAGATTGTTAGGATATAGATACAGATATATAGATATAGGTATTACACCTATTGTACACGGACATATATGTATGTGGGTGTATATATATTAAAGGGTACAAAGGATGCTACAGATATACACACACACTTGTGTACAATGGGACACAATGGGAACACATAGTTGTAGATGATTGGTTGAAGAGTGCTGATCCCTGCATGAGGCGATTTACGCTATGATTGGTTGCTGTGGATATAAAGGGGTGTTTCTCTTTTTCCCCCCACGTTTTTCTTCTGTGTGGTCTGTATGCTGTTTAATTTACCTCATGATGTTCCTGTGTTCTTCACTATCTAATCTACTGTAAATATAAGTGTGTGTGTGTGTGTGTGTGTGTGTGTGTGTGTGTGTGTATATGTGTGTGTGTGTGTGTGTATAACTACTGGTTTCTGGCAGTTTCTGCGACTTCATTTGGACAGTTGCTGTGCAATTCCTACAGCACACAGACACACAGACATAGATGATATAGAGATAGAGATTAGATATAGATGATATAGATATAGATACACATACACATACACACACATATAGCTTATGCCTTTTTTAAACTCAATTTGTATATCAGTGATTGCTTGACCTCTGTAGATGCCATATGCTAAATAAAATAAATATATACAGTAAAAAAAAATCCAATAAAATTCCCCAGGATAGATTCATGCTTGATCTCCACATTCTTTCCTCTTTTTCCCCTTTCAGGACCTTCCTCGGTGTGAGAGATTGTTTAAATACAGATTATTCTTATGACTCTGCGAAGTGCGATGGATGTTACTAAGTGGTCCAGTGAAACAGAATCCATCAAGAGAGTTATTTTTGTCTTGTCCAACCGGATCTTCTTGGCTCAGCAAGGAAAATAGCAACACGATGACCATTTCTTGCACCTGACTCCACAAAGGACCTTGCCTGTTCTTCTAACAATAAGATCAGGAATCTCAGTTGAGCAATAGTCAACTTGGTTACTGGAGAAGCAGGCTCAGATTCCCTTATAGAAGGAAAGGGGAGGATGAGTTGGTCCCTTGGCCATCAACAATGATGAAAAAAAATAAAGGAGGATCAGATTTCCGAATAGTTTGCATGAATCATCTGAGAACATTCCAAGCCACCTTCTTCTAAACAAAGCCCTTTCTCTACGGTTCATTAAACCTGAAAAGCCAAGGTGGACTCTTTAACTGTGTTAGAAAAGCTTTTCACTTCTCTGAGATTATCCCATCCTTTGACCAATTTGAGGTTACTTCAACCTTCCTGCCAATAGACCAGAGATGCCTTGGAAACATCTTCTTGGACATGCTGGCCAAATGACCGTGGAACAGTGGTGGGTTCCAGATCCCGTCGCAACTGGTACGCTCTGCACAGGGCCAGGCGTCGTAGTCTGCACGCACGCTTGCATGCGAACACCACCACCCTGCGACACTGTGCTGCTCGGCGGAGGTCATGCAGGCACAGCATGCTGTGCGTGCTTGCGCCATTGGCCCATTGGCGTCAAAAACCGGTAAGAAATGTGGGCAGGTGGGTGGGGCCAAACAAGCCACAGTTTCAGTATGGTGGCCGCTGCTCCCAGCTAGCACATCCCGGAACCCACCACTGCCCTGAAAGGAGAGAAATCTTTGGACATGCTGGCTAGGGAAGATGAAGGTTGTGGTCCAAACATCCCTGAAGACGCCCTGTATTCAGGGAGGCTGGATTAGCCATCAGATAGATTCTTAAACAGCCCTACTTTTGCCCCAAACAGACCTCAACTAAATTGACATTCACAAGGTTGTCTGGTGTGGCAGTATTAAGTGTCAGGAGGTGCCATTTTGTAATGTAAAGCCATTAAGGTCCGAGGTGGCGCAGTGGTTAAATGCAGCACTGCAAGCTATTTCAGCTGACTGCAGTTCTGCAGTTCGGCTGTTCAAATCTCACCAGCTCAGGGTTGACTCAGCCTTCCATCCTTCCGAGGTGGGTAAAATGAGGACCCGGATTGTTGTTGGGGGTGATATGCTGACTCTGTAAACCGCTTAGAGAGGGCTGAAAGCCCTATGAAGCGGTATATAAGTCTAACTGCTACTGCTATTGCTAAATTAAGCAGGCCATTTTTCTCTGCCCCAAATCAGAGACGGGAAGCTGTATAAATTTAATAAATGAATGAATGAATAAATGAGTACATGGATGGATGAGTAAACAAATAAACAAACAAACAAACAAACAAACAAACAAACAAGGGACTTGTCTCTGCCCCCGATCAGAGTTCCAGATCAATCAAGGCTCCAAAAACAAGAGTCGCTGCCAACAGAGATTTGGAGCCCCTCACAGCTGTCACATGATTGCACTTGTCTTCCTGGCAACAAGATAAAGTATATAGTGATGGCCAGCTGATTCTGAAAATAGGGCATTTGGCTGCACAGCCTTTTTGAAGCAGGAATCCAGACAAAGAGGTAGCTAAACAGGAAAGGAAACACACAACAGGTTGAACGATTCGGCCTTCTGCTCGTTTCCCTCGGCCCTGAGTGACAGTTAGTCAAGTATTCTCCCACCCACTTGGACAATGATGTCATCTTCAATCATCCCACAGCAGGGAAACATCTGAGTCTGTTGTATGTGTGTACGATGAGGGTGTGTGTGTGTGTGAAAAGGTCCCCCCTGTGTTTCTATTGTTGGGAAGAAAATGCACTCCCAGGGTCTTCATGCTGCTTTCCTATAATTCGTCCAATAGAAGAGAACCATGGTTTCCTTGGTGCTCTCCGAGATTGGTAGCTTTCTGGCAGATGATTCATGACCTACCGTATTTTTGGGAGTATAAGACACTCTGGAGTATAAAATGCGCCTTAGTTTTTGGAGAGGAAAAAAAAATATTCTGCCTCTGCCTACCAGCATCCATGGTATTCATCTGGATAGCATCCTGTCAGTTTGTGAGAGAGTTGAGGGTTGTTTGGAAACAAATAGTTTTTGCTGTGTGAGCAACAAGGAGGGAGACAGCAAGGAGCAAGGGCGTGGCTTGTTCTATACTAAAGCTGCATGCTATGCTGATATCTGAAACTAAAACTGAAAGTGAAACTTCTCTCCTCTGTTGAACTACCACCTTGGAACCTGTTTTTGGTATTGTATATTTACTTATATTATATATAAAGGGAAGTTATTGAATCCTGCCGAATCAGTTACTCGTGTGTGCTTTCTGAATGTGATTGCTGCTGCAAAATCTGACATATCCTTGCAGCAAATAGCGAACAGCCAGATCAGCTTCAGCACATTATTGCAGCCTGATTCAGCATGAGCATTTAACCGGTTGTTAAATTACCCACCACCGCTATCAAAGTGGATCCTGGGTCCTATGCTACAATGGAGAAACAGAAAATGGAGCGGCCAGCGCGAGGGAAGCAGAAGGCCGCTTTCCCTCTTTCTTCTCCCTGCTCCTCTTCCTTACCCCATGCTGGCTGCTCGGTTGCCTGTTTTCCACTGCACTCTGCAGCCAGCGCCCAGGATCCACGTAACAACCTGTGACAAACTTAAGAACAGCAGTGATTCACTTCACCACTGTGGCAAGAAAGGTCGTAAAGTGGGGCAAAACTCACTTAACAAGAGTCTCGCTTAGCAATGGAAATTTGAGGCTCGAGGGTGGTTATAAGTTGTGGGCTACCTGTGAACCACAATCCTGCAGCCAGACCCACTCTGATAGACGGGGAATCCTCGGCTTATGGCCACGATTGTGTTCCAGATTTCCATCACTTAAGCAAGGCCATTGCAAAGCAAGCTGCACCCAATGTTTGCCTCTATTACTGTGGTTGTTAAGGAAATCAGCGCAGTTGTTAACTGAATCTGGTGGTGGTTGTGTGAATTTTGCTTGTCGGAAGATGGTTGGGAAGATCTCCGTTGGCGATCCTGGTACCGCAGGAGACGGCAACAGTTGTAAGTATATGCCGGTTGCAGGGGTGAAATCAACTTACCTTCAATACCGGTGAGCGCGCGCACCACCTCCGCACATGCACAGAGTGGCAAAAGTGGGACGTGATGACGTCCGGGCAGGTGGACAGAGCCTCTTACTGAGCGCTCCTGCAAAAGTAAGTAGGAGAGCAGGGGGCGTCCACTCTGCCACGCGTTTTAGATTAGCTAGAAAGCAGGAAATCTTATGATTCTAACTAATATATATCACGCGTCACAGCTGATTACTGGAAATACTGGTTTGCCCGAACCAGTAGCATTTTTTTACTACTGGCTTAAGTGAACCGGTAGCATTTCTTACTACCAGTTTGGGCAAACTGGTAGCATTTTTTACTACTGGTTCGGGTGAACTGGTAACATTTTTACTACCAGTTTGGGCAAACCGGTAGCATTTTTTACTACTGGTTCGGGTGAACTGGTAGCATTTTTTACTACCAGTTTGGGCAAACAGGTAGCATTTTTTACTACTGGTTTGGACGAACTGGTAGCATTTCTTACTACCAGTTTGGGCAAACCAGTAGCATTTTTTACTACTGGCTCAGGAGAACCGGTAGCATTTTTTACTACCAGTTTGGGTGAACTCTTTAGCATTTTTTACTACTGGTTTTAGCGAACCGATAGCATTTTTTACTACCAGTTTGGGTGAACTCTTTAGCATTTTTTACTACTGGTTTTAGTGAACCGATAGCATTTTTTACTACCAGTTTGGGTGAACCCTTTAGCATTTTTTACTACCAGTTTGGGTGAACTGGTAGCATTTTTACTACCAGTTTGGGTGAACTGGTAGCATTTTTACTAACAGTTTGTGTGAACCGGTAGCATTTTTTACTACCAGTTTGGCTGAACTGGTAGCATTTTTTATTACTGGTTCAGGCGAACCGGTAGCATTTTATACTACCAGTTTGGGCAAACCGGTAGCATTTCTTACTACTGGCTCAGGCGAACCGGTAGCATTTTTTACTACTGGTTCAGGCAAACCGGTAGCATTTTTTACTACCAGTTTGAGTGAACTGGTAGCATTTTTTACTGCCAGTTTGTGTGAATGGGTAGCATTTTTTACTACCAGTTTGGGTGAACTGGTAGCATTTTTTACTACCAGTTTGTGTGAACGGGTAGCATTTTTTACTACCAGTTTGGGTGAACTGGTAGCATTTTTTACTACCAGTTTGGGTCAACCGTTTAGCATTTTTTACTACTGGTTCAGGTGAACCGGTAGCATTTTTCCTACCAGTTTGGGTGAACCAGTAAGCATTTTTTACTACCAGTTCAGGCGAACTGGTCCGAACCGGTAGCATTTCACCCCTGGGCAGTTGCCATGTGACTGGAGGGAAGGGACGCAGGGATGGTTGTAAGTCCTTTTTCGTTCAATGCCATTGTAACTTCAGTCACTAAGCGGGCGAAGGTAAGTCGGGGACTAACTGTGCCCGCATACAGAACGGCCTGAGGTCGTGCGTGCTGTGGTGCTCACCTGAGTATCTTATGCAGAAATGTTCATGGTGGGAACAATTTTTAACCCTTGTGCACCCGGAGTAGCTTGTCTGATTGCAAGTGAAGCATGCCAGCAAAGAAACTGCATAGGAAAAAGATGGAATAAGAGTTAGCGTTAGTTGTGAGTCCTGAAACCGAAAATCTCAGCATGGAAGTGACCAATAGCAATAGCAGTAGACTTATATACCGCTTCATAGGGCTTTCAGCCCTCTCTAAGCGGTTTACAGAGTCAGCATATCGCCCCCAACAATCTGGGTCCTCATTTTACCCACCTCGGAAGGCTGGAAGGCTGAGTCAACCCTGAGCCGGTGAGATTTGAACCGCTGAACTGCTGATCTAGCAGTAGCCTGCAGTGCTGCATTTAACCACTGCGCCACCTCAGCCTCCAGACAGTTAAAGCTCTTCATTTTAGTTCAGATATCTTTTAACCTGTGGGTAGTACTGAAATGAATGATGACTGATCCTTGCACTTACAGCCATCACTGTATCATCCTCCTCCTCCTCCTCCTCCTCCTCCTCCTCCTCCTCCTCCTCCTCCTCCTCCTCCTCCTCCTTCTCCTCCTCTCTGCAATCCCTACTCCCCTTTAGCACTGATGATGTTACCTAGTTGGGTAAATGAAAGGTCTGAAAAGAAACAGCCATGCTCAGAGGGCACCAAGGATCCCACATTTCGCCATCACCACCTCCTCTTCCTCCTTCCACAAACCGCACTCCTTTCTAGCACTGATAATGCTACCTAGTTTGGTAATGAAATGTCTCCAAGGAAACCACCAAACTCAGAGAGCACCAAGGACCCCACAATGCTCCTCCTCCTCCCTCCCCCCCCGTCCCTCCCTCCACCTTCTCCTCCTTTCCACAAAACCCACTCCCTTCTAGCATTGATAATGGTACCTACTTTGGTAATGAAATGTCTCCAAGGTAACAACCAAACTCAGAGGGCACCAAGGACCCTACAGTACTCCTCCTCCCTCCCTCCCTCCACCTCCTCCTCCTTTCCACAAAACCCATTCCCTTCAAGCCCTGATGGTGTTACCTAATTGGGTAATGAAAAGTCTGCATGAAAACTCCCGAGGTCAGGGAGGGAATGTAAGAGTAGGAAAGAGGGGAGGAATGGGAAGAAGAGGGGAAGGGTAAAGGGGAGGAAGGGGAAGGAGAGAAGGGAAAGGAGAGGAGGAAGGAAGGAAGGAGAGAAGAAAGAGAAGAAAGGGGGTAGAAAGGGGGTAGGAAGGAGGGAGGGAAGGAGGAAGGGAAGCAAGGAGGGAAGCAAGGAGGGAAGGAAGGAGAGAAGGAGAGAAGGAAGGAGGGAAGGAAGGAGGGAAGGAAGGAGAGAAGAAAGGAGGGAAGGAAGGAGGGAATGTAGGAGAGAAGGAAGGGGGAAGGAAGTAGGAAAGGAAGGGGGAAAGGAAGGAGAGGAGAAAAGAAAGGAGAGAAGGAAGGAGGGAAGGAGAGAAGGAGGGAGGGAAGGAAGGGGAGTAGGAGAGAAGAAACGAGGGAAGGAAAGAGGGAGGGAGGGAAGAAGAAGTAGGACCGTTGTAAGATAAGATGGATCTATGGGATGATAAAAAAGCAATCTTCAAATATATTGTCAACAGTAGGGAAAAATAAGACAGGCATCAACATATTCTCCAAAGCACCTGTAAGGAGCAATGGGTGGAAACTAAGCAAGGAGAGAAGTAACCTAGAACTAAGGAGAAATTGGGAGTGGTGCCCTCTGAGCTTGGTTGTTTTCTTGCAGGTGTTTCATAATCCAAACAAGGTAACATCATCAGGATAATGAACTGCCTGCAAGAAAACAACTAAGCGAGCATTAAGAACCACTAATTTCAACTCTGAGCTACAAATATTCTCCTTTATTGGTAAGGAGAAATTTCCAGACAGCTAGAACAATTGATCAGTGGAACAGCTTGCCTCTAGAAGCGAGCAATTGTGGGTGCACCTCGGTACACCCACGTTACATCTATCCTCCGCGAGCTACACTGGCTACCGATCGGTCTCCGGATACACTTCAAGGTGCTAGTCGTCACTTTTAAAGCCCTTCATGGTATTGGACCTGGGTACTTGGGAGACCGCCTGCTGCTAATTACCTCCCAAAGACCCATTAGATCACACAGATTAGGCCTCCTCCGGGTTCCGTCTACTAGCCAATGTCATCTGGCTACTACCCAGGGGAGGGCCTTCTCTGTGGCGGCTCCGGCCCTTTGGAACGAGCTCCCCACAGAGATTCAGACCCTCACCTCTCTCCAGGCCTTCTGAAAAGCCGTTAAAACCTGGCTGTGTCGGCAGGCCTGGGGTCGATGAGTTCCCTTCCCCTCTCGAATCATGTGGCTGTTGGTTGTTTTAAATTCCCTGTACTTTTTGTTGTAGTTTTTGTGTTTCCCTTCCCCTCCTTGGGTTTGTGCGCCGCCCTGAGTCCTGCTGGGAATAGGGCAGCATATAAATAAAATGAACCTTGAACCTTGAAGTTGTGGGTACTCCATCACTGGAGGACTCTAAGAAGAGGTTGGACAATCATTTTTCTGAAGTAGAATAGGATCTTCTGCCTGAGCAGGTGGTTGGACTAGGAGGTCCCTCCCAGGTCCCTTCCAAGTCTACTTTTCTGTCATTCTGTTACTCCCAGGTTTATAGATAGCTTAATAGCAATAGCACTTAGACTTATATGCCAATTCAGTCCTGAGTCAGCATGTTGCTCCCAACAACCTGAGTCCTCATTTTAATGGCCTGTGAAAGATGGAAAGCTGAGTCAACCTTGAGCTGGCCAGGATCGAATTCCTGGAAGTGAGCAGCGTAAGCCTGCAATACTGCATTCTAACTGTTGTAATATAGTTCCTTGTGTAGGTGTAGCGGTTACCCATGGCCCAGTTCATACCAGGGCATGCAGAGCCACGCTGAACCACACAGGAGAAAACAAACTCCTAAAACTCCATAACATCCTGATAGTTCATAACATAACATCCTGAGATGTGCCTTACCAATGACGCCCAGGATTTGACCATATATAGACAGAACTTCCCTGAGCAGTAGATTAGAAATTGTACTTTTACAGGCTGTTTTTAATCACATGCTGATTGCTCCTCCTGCCTTTGTCCTATCTCAATAAAAGGGGCTCTCAGACCCCCAATCTTGAGAGACCGCCTCCTGCCAATTACCTCCTCACGACCTATTAGATCACACAGATTAGGCCTCCTCCGAGTTCCATCCGCCAGTCAGTGTCGACTGGCAACTACGTGGAGGAGAGCCTTTTCAGTAGTAGCTCCGACCCTTTGGAACGATCTCCCCATGGAGATTCGTACCCTCACCACCATCCAGACCTTTCGCACAGCCCTCAAGATCTGGCTATCCCGTCAGGCCTGGGGATAAAGATTGTAATCCGTCCCCACCCGAATGATGAATGAATGTTGTGTTCTATTTTAATTTATGTATTGTTTAGGTCTTATTGTTTTGTATTCCCCTCCCTATAAATTGTAAGCCGCCCTGAGTCCCCTCAGGGAAAAGGGCGGCCTATAAATAATAAACCTTAAACCTTAAACCTTAATCTGGGTCGCTCCATCCTGAGAAAGATTGTGTCCTGTCTTTTCTCCACATTGGCCTCATGGATGACCCACGGGAACATCACATTTGGTAGCAGAGGATGGTTACGTTAAACTAACCACCATGGCTCTAATCAGAGTCCAAATGTCCAAATTGTCAGCATTTGACACTCCAAATTGGGAAGATAACAGGTCGAGTAAGCTTTGATGGGCTGGATAATCTCTGAGCTCCATTATTGTCAAGAAAGACCAAACGTTGATTAGAAGTCCAAAATTAAAAACTATCTTCCATATTTGGGAGGAAATGATAATGGGTCACGGCTGGATGTCCCTCTTAAAATTTCAATCACCAGTGACATGTGAAAACAAATCATTTTGAAGAATTTTTAAGGCCTATGTTGTGGTCCACCAGTGGCCAGCAAAGCTGGCAGCAGATTCGGACAGTGAGGAGGTTGGGGAGGAACCTGGGCCAGTCCTGGAGTCTGGGGAAGGCTCTGAGGAGGGCTCTGTGTCGGAGGGAGAGAGGGGGCTAGGGCCGTCTGACAGTTATCAGCTGCCTTCAGAGTCAGACATCAGTGAGGCAGAAGAACAGCTGGAGCCTGTTCCCAGTGTGCGCATGCGCAGAATTGCCAGATGAAGGGAAGAGCTAAAGAACAGGGGTCGACTTGGGAGTAAGGCCACAGGTGGATGGTGAATGGCCCCTCCCAGAGGAAATAAAAGAAGAGCGAAAGGGGAGTGGAGTTTGCAGGAGACAATTAGTTCGCTTCATTGGTTCGTGACTCTCCAAGACTCCTTGCCAAGTTCTGCAGATATCGGCCTGGCAGCTCTCCAAGCCAGATAAGGTCTGTGACTGTAAATCCTCCCTTGAAAGACTTTGCTGGATGGGAATGAGCAGAATTCACAGCAAATTAATAAAAGGGTTCTTTGTCGGGACAAGGAGTTTGCTTCATGCTCTCGGGAAGCCTCGGTCAGAACAATCTACATTGATGTTGTGCCATTCTTTAAACAGTCATCACGCATATAACTGTCCAATGGACTGATCCAAATCAGGTACTAAGCTAAGAACAAAGGATTCATTAATTTTAGAGCTTGACGGTGCTTATCTATGCTTTATGGCCACTACCCTAGAATCAGTTTAGAAGCTATTAATTAGGCCAGCTCCCACATTTCATCACCCTGTAGCAAAAAGCAGGCTTAATATATAACCCTGCAGAATTGACCACACTACCTGTAACCTCGTCTTTGGAGATAGGAGCTTATCATCTTTGTGAAGGGTTACTGATACAGCCAGAATCAAAGAGGAATTCGCTGTCAGGCCTGCAGCCATATTTCTCAGGCCTGCCTCACTTTTTATTATTCTGCTATGCATTTTCTATGGTGGGAAAACGGGAGCGGGGGATTGTACGGAGTTAGATGATATGCAGCCATAACAACATTCTTTCTAGAAAGCCAAGGTCATCCTTTGCCTCTGCACCCCACCGACCGGAACTGGATGGGTGGAAGCTGCCAGTGTGGCAGTGGGAGATTGGACCATGGGATGGGCTTGTGGGTGTGGGGGCAAGATCTTGGACTTTCAACGGGATGGGGGAAACCGGGAAGCTTTCAGATTCGGGTTTTCTCAGATGTGTCAACATGGTTCTCTTAATCAATTGGAACTTTGAGGAACCTTTTGCCTCGGACTCTGATTTACTTTTGGGTGCCATTTGGAACCCTGATACACGCCAAAGCCTTGAAGAAAACACCAGTGTTGCTCAAAACTTTCATGAAAAAGTTGCTTTGGAGCCTGGCCTCAATTTAAAAATGGTCAGAAGAAGTGTGAAGGCCATCGTGTCAGGAAATCATTAGACGCTGTTATTTTAAACCTGGACAACTCTTATGTCCTGGCTCTGCTTCCTCTACAAGTCTCTAAAATAGACTGAAGACTTTCGAGGGGCAGAGAAGAGGGGATTGATTTATTCTCCAAAGCACCTGAAGGAAGGGCAGGAAGTAATGGGCGGAAGCTACTTAAAGACAGATCCAATCTAGAAGTGATGTGACCCGTCAAAACCGCGGTCCACTAAAGCACGCCCGATTAAAGCGCGTACCTGACGTCATCAGCAGCGCGACAAATACGACCGCGGAAAAAAAGGGCGCTTTAAAAAGCGCTTTTACAGCAAGCCGATTCACATAAAGGTAAGGGTTAGGTTTAGGTTTAGGGTTATGTTAAGCGTTAGGGTTAGGTTTAGGGTTAGGTTAAGGGTTAGCGTTAGGTTTAGCGTTAGGTTAAGGGTTAGGTATAGGGTTAGGTTTAGGGTTAGGTTAAGGGTTAGGCTTAGGGTTAGGTTTAGGTTTAGGGTTATGTTAAGTGTTAGGGTTAGGTTTAGGGTTAGGTTAAGGGTTAGGTTTAGGTTTAGGGTTACATTAAGCATTAGGGTTAGGTTTAGGGTTAGGTTAAGGGTTAGCGTTAGGTTTAGCGTTAGGTTAAGGGTTAGGTATAGGGTTAGGTTTAGGGTTAGGTTAAGGGTTAGCGTTAGGTTTAACGTTAGGTTAAGGGTTAGGTATAGGGTTAGGTTTAGGGTTAGGTTAAGGGTTAGGCTTAGGGTTAGGTTTAGGGTTAGGTTTGGGGGGGTTAGGGTAAGGTTTTCGCGTTATTTTTAAGTTTCCCGCTCACAGCATGCTGTTTTCGTCGCGCTGTGATGACGTCACGTACGCGCTTTCGTCGAGCGCGCTTTAGTCTACCACGGTTTTGTGGTGGAACCAGGAGAAATTTTTCTGACAGTGAGAACAATTAATCAATAGCTTTCCACCCGGAGTTCTGGGTGCTCCATCGCTGGAGGTTTTCAAAAATAGATTGGACAACCATTTGACCAGGATCATATAATGTCCTCTACTGTTGTGGCCTGTCGGCCGCCAACTCCTTCAGCAGCCAAATCGGCATGCATTAAAATGAAATTTCATTGCATGCAGCTCTCAAAGGGTCACCACCTCCAATATACACTATATGAATAAATAAATAAAAAATGAATATGACAAAATAATTATACATATACCCACCTATATTATATGACCCAGAGAAACAACACAGTCTAGTTTGTATGTATACATATACATGGCAAGAGAAACAAATATTGCCAGTTTACCAGATGAATGGCCTAGGGAAGAAAATGGTTCCGGAATCTGGTAGTCCTGGTAGAAATACTTCGAA
The DNA here is from genome assembly GCF_051295495.1 of Thamnophis sirtalis. Taxonomy (NCBI): domain Eukaryota; kingdom Metazoa; phylum Chordata; class Lepidosauria; order Squamata; family Natricidae; genus Thamnophis; species Thamnophis sirtalis. The sequence continues at coordinate 102,844,555 of NW_028261382.1, read as the reverse complement.
ATCTCCTCCCAACAGGAACAACCCAAATATACCGTGAAGTGAGTGAGTGGGATCTCTAACAATGCTTTTAGCTCTAAGCACATAGCGCTTGTAGGCAGTATCCTGAATAACTGGAAGCAAGCTTCCCATAATCTTCTCAGCTGTCCTCACCACTCTCTGTAGGGACTTTCTATCTGAGGTGCTGCTGCCACCAATTCAAAACAGGGATGCAGTCTGTTAAAACACTCTCAATCGTGCCACTGTAAAAAGTGGAGAGGACAGAAGGAGAAAGATGTGCTCTCCTCACCCGATGCAGGAAATGCAGACGCTGGTTTGAACGCTTCACTAAGGATGACATGCAGATAAACCAATTCAGATTGTTAGTTATCTGAATTGTTATATGGAGTCGAGGGTCTTTCCTTCCTCAATATCCAAACTGGGACAAGCCTGACACTTGGACAATGAAATCAAGTATGGTAGCTGTCTAACTAGAAAGTTACAGAGACCAGATACTTGAGATTCAGAAATCTCTGTCTAAGAGAGGTTGCTATTGGCCACTAGCCCAAGGACTGTTACACCCTGATGTTGCTTAAATGATACATGTTCAGCCCTGAGGTTTCAGGGTTCAGATTTACACATCCAGAAATTTGAAGGAAAAAAGATTACTACAGAATGAGTGTCTCAAGAGGAGCTCAAAACACGACAGTATTTGTGCTTCTCATCTACACAAACTAGACTATCATCTTGTGGAGAAGATAGAAGGAGGAGCTATCTGAAGTCAAATCATATGCAATCAGGGGGTCTGTGTCTATTTTTAATTTATCTGGGGAGCATGCAGATCTATGCCATCTGTTCCAAATCTGCAGAACATTCGTCTTAGTGAATGGGGGAGGTAGATGCATTTTGCCTTGTATCTGCAAAAATGTCTGTTTATCTGTTTACAGACATTAGCCAGCAATAAAGATAGTCCTCAACTTATGAACATGATTGAGCTTGGCAATTACAGTTGTAAGTCTTTTTCGATGCCTAAGGCAGGACTAGAACTCACCATCTCCCAGCCCAAAGTCACCCAGCCAGCTTCCGTGACTACAGCAAGACTAGAACTCACAGCTAATGCGGAATTAGAAGTCACGATCTCCTGGTGATTGGCCCAAAGACACCCAGCTGGCTTTCATGCCTAAAGTAGGGCTAGAACTCACAGTCTCCTGGTGATTGGCCCAAAGACACCCAGCTGGCTTTCATGCCTAAAGTAGGGCTAGAACTCACAGTCTCCTGGTGATTGGCCCAAAGACACCCAGCTGGCTTTCATGCCTAAAGTAGGGCTAGAACTCACAGTCTCCTGGTGATTGGCCCAAAGACACCCAGCTGGCTTTCATGCCTAAAGTAGGGCTGGAACTCACAGTCTCCTGGTGATTGACTCAAAGTCAACCAATTGGCTCTTATGGCTAAGGGGAGACTAGAACCCATGGTCTCTTGGTGATTGGCCCAAAGACACCCAGCTAGCATTCCCAGCTAACACCGAACTAGAACTCACAGCCTCTAGGTGTTTGGCCCACAATCATCCAGCCAACTTTCGTGCCCATGGCAGAACTAGGACTCACACCTCCCACTTTCTAGCCTGGTGCTTTAACCACACCACCAAACTGGCTCATCTTATTCAGCCTTCGCCAAAGAAAACCCCAAAATGATGAGTGCCGCCCTCCCCACGGTGCTCACCTTTCTTGATGTGCAAGAGAATGGTCAACAACACAACCAGAAGACGCGTCTTCATTTCTTCCCTGAATTCATCCACGATGAAACCGCTGATTCACAAGGTCCCCTTCTGGGTTTGGGGCAGAAAAGCATTGAGTCTAAGGAAGCTAAGAGACACGTTTGTTTTTTTCACACCCAAGGAACTGGCGCAAAGGAGAAACCAAGAAACAATGGAGGGAGACTAATCAAGGGGAGGAGCAACCTGGAACGAAGGAGAAACTTCCTAAAACAGTGAGGACAATTAATCAGTGGGACAACTTGCCTCCAGAAGTTGTAGGTGGCTCCATCACTGGAGGTGTTTAAGAAGAGAGCGGGCAGCCACCTGTTTCAAATGTTTTAGGGCAGCGATGGCTAATCTTTTTCTCCTTGCATGCCGAAATCGTGGCTCCAGGCCTGCACATGCCCACACCCTTAATGCAATGCCCCCTGCCCCCCTGCGCATGCGCGCACAACCCCCCCTGCGCTCCTCTGTCATTGAGGCCACTTAGGGGTTTATCTGTAACTAGTGGTGGGTTTCAATTTTTTTTAGAACCTCTTCTGTAGGTGTGGCCTGCTTTGTAGGAGTGGCTTGCCGGCCATGTGACCAGGTGGGAGTGGCTTGCTGGCCATGTGACTGGGTGGGAGTGGCTTGCCGGCCATGTGACTGGGTGGCAGTGACTTGCCAAAAATGTGACTGGGTGGGAGTGACTTGCCGGCCATGTGACCAGGTGGGAGTGGCTTGCCGGCCATGTGACTGGGTGGGAGTGGCTTGCCAGCCATGTGAGTGGGTGGGTGTGGCCAACTTGTAAAATGTGGGGAAACTCAGTTAACAATGCTCTTGCTTAGCAACCAAAATGTTGGCTCAGAAACTCTGGCATTTGAAGCACGCAACTCTTAAAACTGTCAAGTTACAAGACCCTTGCACTCCTAACCCTTTAGAAAAAAAACTAAGGGGTGTTCAAACTTGAGAGCTTTAAGACTTGTGGACTTCAACTCCCAGAATTCCTCCTCCAGTCATGTTGGCTCAGGAACTCTGGCATTGAAGTGTGCAAGTCTTAAAGCTGTCAAGTTACAAGTCCCTTGCACCCTTAACCCTTTAGGGGAAAAAAACCATTGGTGTTCAAACTTGACAGCTTTAAGACTTGTGGACTTCAACTCCCAGAATTCCTCCTCCAGTCATGTTGTCTCAGGAACTCTGGCATTGAAGCATGCAACTTTTAAAGCTGTCAAGTTACAAAATCCTTGCACCCCTAACCCTTTAGAAAAAATAAAAAACCCAGGGGTGTTCAAACTTGACAGCTTTAAGACTTGTGGACTTCAACTCCCAGAATTCCTCCTCTCACTCTTCATCTTGATGATGTGCGGACATGCGGTGTGACAGGTAGCCCTTGGCCTCCTGCACCCCCTTGGGAGCAATGTGCCGCACAATCCTCAGAAACTTTTCCCCCCACATTTTGAAGCACTTTTTCCTGCTATTCGCCCGAACCGGCAGGAAAAAAATGCTTTAAAAAGTGAAAAAAAGTTGGCCACGCTCAACCAGTCACATGACCACCAAGCCATGCCCACAGAACCGGGGTGGTGGTGGTGGTTAGATTTCACCACCGTCTCCATCTGTGTCTATTTCTTGGACGTCCCATCTAAGAATTCCTCCCACCTCTACCCTTTTCCACTGCCTGTTTTCTAAAAAAAAATAAAAAATCTGAGGGTCCTGCCTCCAAGTGGATCAATTTTCAAGTGAAGGCAAAACCCACCTTGATTATATCCCCATTTCCAACTTGCAACTCGCTGGACCTCACATGTTCAGAAGTTGGAGGAGAACAGCTGATCCAGCAGCAGGAGAACAGCGCCATCTGATGTCTACCTTGGTATTTCCACCATTACCTTAACGGTTATGTTGCCTTTTGCAACTGGGTTAATAAGAGCTCCAGACTTTTCTCCTAGGTCTTGCAGCTGTTCAACAGACCTGGCAATCTATAAGGGGGGAGGGGGGAGACAAAGACCCCACCTTTCCCTCTTTCATCCTCAGAAGTAGTTCTAGGAGACACTTCTAAGCCAGGGGGGGTAGTTGTTACAGGATAGAATGCTGAGCTCTGAGTAACAGCCTTAACAGAACAGAATAGAACAGTGTTTCTCAACCTTGTCAACTTGAAGATGTCTGGACTTCAACTCCCAGAATTCCCCAGCCAGCGAATGCTGGCTGGGGAATTCTGGGAGTTGAAGTCCAGACATCTTTAAGTTGACAAGGTTGAGAAACACTGGAAGAGAACATAATAGAACAGCATGTAAAATAGGATAGGATAGGATAGGATAGGATAGGATAGGATAGGATAGGATAGGATAGGATAGGATAGGATAACAGAGTTGGAAGGAACCTTGGAGGTCTAGAGAGCCGAGGTGGCGCAGTGGTTAGGGTGCAGTACTGCATGCCACTTCAGCTGACTGTTATCTGCAGTTCAGCGGTTCTAATCTCACCGGCTCAAGGTTGACTCAGCCTTCCATCCTTCCGAGGTGGGTGAAATGAGGACCCAGACTGTGGGGGGCGATATGCTGAGTCTGTAAACCGCTTAGAGAGGGCTGAAAGCCCTATGAAGCGATATATAAGTCTAACTGCTATTGCTATTGCTATTCTAGTCCAACCCCCTGCCTAGACAGGAAACCCTACACCACTTCAGACAAATGGCTATCCAACATCTTCTTAAAAACATCCAGGGTTGGGGCATTCGCAACTTCTGAAGGCAATTTGTTCCATTGATTAATTGTTCTCACTGTCAGGAAATGTCTCCTTAGTTCTAAGTTGCTTCTCTCCTTGATTAGTTTCCACCCATTTCTTCTTATCCTGCCCTCAGGTGTCCTGGAGAATAGCTTGACTCCCTCTTCTTTGTGGCAACCCCTGAGATATTGGAAGACTGCTATCATGTCTCCCCTGGTCCTTCTTTTCATTAAAACTAGACGTACCCAGTTCCTGCAACCGTTCCTCGTATGTTTTAGCCTCCAGTCCTCTAATCCTCTTTGTTGCTCTTCTCTGCACTCTTTCCAGAGTCTTCACATCTTTTCTACATCGTGACGACCAAAACTGGATACAGTATATGGCTAAATCCATGTCCCGTTACCACTCACCCCTGACTCCAGATCGATCATCCCTTACCTGCCCTGTGCCTTCCTCAAATAGACCCCTAAAATATTTTCAGAGTCACACCAAGCCTTTTCGACAGGTGTACAGCCTGCAAACTGCCATGGAACTGGCCATTGTTGTATGATTAACGTTCCGTTGGAGACAGAAGTATCCGGAGTGTTCCGATTGGTGATTTTCCCAATCAAGTAAATATGGACAGCATCCAACTCAACGGATCTCCACTGTGGCAACTTGAAGACACATGGACTCCAAGTCCCAGAATTCCTCGGCCACCATGCTCTGGACCTCTGGCCTGGGCATTTTAACCAAGACTTGGGGGTTCCACCACAAAACCGCGGTAGACTAAAGCGCGCTCGACGAAAGCGCGTACGTGACGTCATCACAGCGCGACGAAAACAGCACGCTGTGAGCGGGAAACTTAAAAATAACGCAAAAACCTTACCCTAACCCCCCCAAACCTAACCCTAAACCTAACCCTAAGCCTAACCCTTAACCTAACCCTAAACCTAACCCTATACCTAACCCTTAACCTAACGCTAAACCTAACGCTAACCCTTAACCTAACCCTAAACCTAACCCTAAACCTAACCCTAACGCTTAACGTAACCCTAAACCTAACCCTTAACCTAACCCTTACCCTAACCCTAACCCTAACCCTTACCTTTATGTGAATCGGCTTGCTGTAAAAGCGCTTTTTAAAGCGCCCTTTTCTTTCCGCGGTCGTATTTGTCGCGCTGCTGATGACGTCAGGTACGCGCTTTAATCGGGCGCGCTTTAGCGGACCGCGGTTTTGACGGGTCACGGACTTGGGAAGGTTCAAAAGAGTTGAGATCATCCTGAACTATGAAGGAAGAATATTCCAGAAGGCAAGGGCTACAGCAGAGGTGGTGTGTTTCATAGTCCCTGCCAGCCAACACTGCTTGATGAAGAGGACTCATATTATGTCCCACCTGGTAGGCCAAAACTAGAGAGGGAGAAACGACAGGGGAAAAAACTACTCCTTGGGTAACCTGGCCCAAAGCCATGGATGGATTTTAAGGTGATAACTTGCAACAGAAAGAATGGTTGGCTCTTGAAAAAGCACCTTTGGAACAACTATGATCTGGATGACTGAGAATCTCTAAAGACATCCATCACCGGAGGTTTTCAAAAATAGACTGGATAAACATTTAACCAGCATGGTGTAAGATATCCTGGCTTGAGCAGAGGGCTGGACTAGAAGGACACCAAGGTCCCTTCCAGCCCTATGGTCCTATGTAACTATGTGTGTCTGTTGATTTTTGTCCGGACTCCCCTGAGAACAGGACAGGTCAATAAAAGATCAAATAATCAGCACCTTAAATAAAATATGATCCTGAGAAATCGTAGCGGGACATGGCGAGGAAAGGAAGGAGAAATGAGAAAGGCAGTTTGTTATGAAATCAAAATGTTTATTCCATTCAAAAATCCCACGGCGTCGCTCCATAATCGTGCACAAGTGTAAAATGTAATATACTTTAATGAGTTCAAATGTTAACAGAGTGAATGCAACAGACAAAAGTACGTTTGCATATAATAGACCTTCCTCCAAAGCTGCGTTATCTTCTCACCCCAAGCAAAAACATTTTAAGGCCCCTGTAACGATTTCAAACCTTGCCACAGCAGCATAGAGTTGTGTTTCTAGATCTCATTGATGTTAAGATGGGTGGACTTCCAACTCCTAGATGTCCACACTTCTTAAAAAGATTCAATTGAGAACTTATGGCCCAAAGATACTCTTTTTTATTTTTTTAGCCCGATAACCCCAAGCGATGCTAGAAAACACAACCCACCCACCCCAAAAAAGTATTTCCATAAACCTAGTAAAATCTCAGATTACAAAGGAGGAACAGTCGAATGGCACTCTCAAGACGCAATTTCTGGACCACGTTTACTCGCTCGATGCACCCCTCAGAGCCTGGATCCAAAGAGATAGAAAAAACTGGCCAGCGTCGCCAAGGCCAATACCAGGTGGTTGACTTGGATGCTGTTGGCCCCGCTGATGTTGCACAAAAATGAGGAGCAGCATTTGATCGACATAGCCGCGACGCCAATATCAATCCCACCTCGGGGGCAAATCGGCACGCAGCCCTTGCTGATCGACTGACCGGAATATCCACCTGTCCAGAAAGAAAGGGAAAAAAATAAGAAAGATGGTCAAACTTTCAGGTGCTTATGGAAGAACAGAAGGTACTTTCTGCGAGTTACATACAGCAACAAATAGCTAGCAGATAGACTTCATGGTTGGAAGTAATAGGTAGCTCCAGAGGTGGGTTCCTACCAGTTCGCACCTATTCGGTAGAACCGGTTCGTCAAATCTACCGAACTGGTTAGAAGAGGTTCCACCAGTGGAGCCGGAAAGCAGGCCACACCTACAGAAGAGGTTCCAAAAATGTTTGAAACCCACCACTGGTCCTTGGATATGATTATTCTACACTATCTTGCTCATATTTATAAAACTCAGGGCCTCTGTGAAAGGTAAGGATGACTACTGTGTTTGTGGTGCAATCAGAACATTGCGTGTGTAAGGACGCATGTGTACACACACTGCACATGTTTGTGTGGTGGCCGCCGGGCCCTGTTGCACCATACCGGTTGCACCTGGATCCGGAACCCACCACTGGTGTGCTGGTACAGACATTTGGGGTTTGCAGGTGTGAGGGGAGCAAATATCCCTTGGAAAGTTTCAGGTAGTGGAGCCTAGGAGTGAGCTTGCAGGCCGCAATGAACCAAAGTTTTTAAAACTGGCATAATTGCACAATGTCACCAGGCTAATATTTCCAAATGTGCTGCGTTTTCTGCAGAGTTTGCACTTGATCATGGATCTATTTACAGCAGGGAGAATGAGACGGTGGGAAATGAGGAACTGAAAGTAACAGGTGTCCGAGGACTTCAAATGTACACGGGTGTTTGCAGAGAGCAACGGCCAGTAAGAAAGCAAGAAAGAACGTGGAAGTAAAACACGGGAATGCGTAGGTCAATTTTAAAAAAAAGGTATAAGTAATGTGGCTCAAGATGGGAATGTGGTCCTCTGCCAGATAGCGATCCTTGTAAGTTTAAGTTTAAGTTTAATAGATTTGTATGCCGCCCAATCCCGAAGGACTCCGGGCGGCTTACATAAAAGCAATTAAAATATTAAAAAAGATTAAAAACACAAAACAATACAATTTAAAACAGAAAAAACACAACATGCACTCAAGTTATAATGGGGCTGAAGTTCAGTCAAGCTCAACAGCCCCAGGCCTGCCGGAACAGCCAGGTCTTAACGGACTTACGGAAGGCCAGGAGAGAGTGGGGAGGGTCCGGAGCCGAGGTGGCGCAGTGGTTAAATGCAGCACTGCAGGCTACTTCAGCTGACTGCAGTTCTGCAGTTCGGCTGTTCAAATCTCACCGGCTCAGGGTTGACTCAGCCTTCCATCCTTCCGAGGTGGGTAAAATGAGGACCCGGATTGTTGTTGGGGGCAATATGCTGACTCTGTAAACCGCTTAGAGAGGGTTGAAAGCCCTATGAAGCGGTATATAAGTCTAACTGCTATTGCTACTGCTATCTCAGGGGGTAGCTCGTTCCAAAGGGCCGGGGCCGCAACAGAGAAGGCTCTCCCCCGGGGAGCCGCCAGAGGGCATTGTGTGGCTGACGGTACCCGGAGAAGGCCCGCCCTGTGCAATCCTATTGGACGCTGGGAGGTATGTTGCAGGAGGCGGTCACGGAGATAGGACTTGCTATTTGCTATACAGGAACGCATTTGCAATGGAAGTTATGAGTTATGAGTTATGAGTTATGAAAGTTTATTTATATGCCGCCCTTTTCCCTGGGGGGACTCAGGGCGGCTTACAACTCAAAGGGGGGGGGAACAAACATTTAACACGTAAAACAATACATAATTAAAAGCACAACATTCATACCATTCGGGTGGGTTACAATCTTTAGCCCCAGGCCTGACGGGATAGCCAGATTTTAAGGGCTGTACGGAAAGTCTGGAGGGTGGTGAGGGTACGAATCTCCACGGGGAGATCGTTCCATAGGGTCGGAGCTGCCACCGAGAAGGCTCTCCTCCGCGTAGTTTACAATGTGGGTTTTGCTGTGCAATGGGCATTGCTCATGTTCAAGATTGCTCATGAAACAATACACCTCTGATCTTAAAGTAAGATTTATCGCTTGTGGTCGCTTGTGGTTTCCCTTTTTATATATTGCTTCTTCCTGACTTTGGGGGATTCAGCGCCTTCTTCCTGGGTTCGAGGATTCCTTTCCCCATTTCTTTGCTTTGCTGGAGTGGCCGGAGCCAGAGGCTGCTCTGTATGTAAGAGCCGAGGTGGCGCAGTGGGTAGAGTGCAGTACTGCAGGCTATTTCAGCTGACTGTTATCTGCAGTTCAGCGGTTCAAATCTCACCAGGCTCAAGGTTGACTCAGCCTTCCATCCTTACGAGGTGGGTGAAATGAGGACCCAGACTGTGGGGGCGATATGCTGACTCTGTAAACCGCTTAGAGAGGGCTGAAAGCCCTATGAAGCGGTATATAAGTCTAACTGCTATTGCTATTGCTATTGCTCTGTGTGTGTGTGCATGTATACTTTGCTGTGTGACTTGCCAATAGTGGGCCACGGCCCAAAGGTTTGGGACCCCTGATTCAGCTGGCCAACCCTTGGAGGAAACCATATAGTCCTCCCGCCAATTTCACCGTGCCAAAGTAACTTACCAAACCCAGCCCCGGTATACGTGGTGACGCAGTAGTTGTCTTGATTGGAACAGATTTGCCATCTCCAGCAGCCCCAGTTCGATTCAGCTCCGTCGCACGACCAACAGACCAGGGAGAAAACTGGGGAGGGGAAAGGAAAAAAAAAGATTTCAGGAAGGTGAGATGTGCAGTGAAACTATTTATTTTTTATTTTCCCCCCACCTTTATTGTATTTAAAAATAACTTAAAGGTTCCCAACAACGACCCTGCGAGGTGGGCTGGGCTAAAAGAGGACGACTGGCCCAAAGTCAAAGTTAAGCTAAGATAGGATAAGAACTCATACTCGGCTGGTGATTGAGCCAAAGTCACCCAATCAGCTTTCATGCTTAAGGCGGGACTAGAACGCACCACCTCCTGGTGATTGGCTCAAAGTCACCCAGCTGGTTTTCATGTTTAAGGTGACACTAGAACAGTGTTTCTCAACCTTGGCGACTTTAAGTCCCGTGGACTTCAACTCCCAGAATCCCCCAGCCAGCTGTGCTGGCTGGGGGATTCTGGGAGTTGAAGTCCACGGGACTTAAAGTCGCCAAGGTTGAGAAACACTGCACTAGAACTCACTATCTCCTGGTAATTGGTCCAGGACCCAATTACCTTTTATGCTTAAGGTGGGACTAGAACTCACTATCTCCTCTAGGACCCAACTGGCTTTCATTTCAGACGTAAAAAACCAACAAGGGGACTTTGGGCCAAATTATAAGCGAGTTATTTATTTAGAAAAACGATTAAACAAGATTATTTGTTCAAAACAAATCTTCAACACAGCTTCATTCCCTGTTTTTTTTGGTCCATAATTCCAACGTTCATCCATCTGATTTAATAGCGAGACAAAACCAAGATCACGTGAAGGAGTAGTACTGCTTTACAAAGCCTTAGTAAAACCACACTTGGAATACGGCATCCAGTTCCGGTTATCACACTATTAAAAAGATGTGGAGACTCTAGAAAGAGAGCAGGGAAGAGCAACCAAGAGGATTAGGGGCCTGGAGGCTAAAACATACGAAGAACGGTTGCAGGAACTGGGTACGTCTAGTTTAATGGGGAAAAAAAAGGATTAGGGATGACATGATAGCAATGCTCCAATTATTTGAGGGTCTTCCACAAAAATAAAGAGGTCAAACTATTCTCCAAAGCATCAGAAGGCAAGGCAAGGAGCAACGGATGGAAACTAATCAAGGAGAGAAGCAACTTAGACCTTCCTAACAGTGAGAAAAATGAACCAGTGGAACAACTTGCCATCAGAAGTTGTGGGTGCTTCATCACTGGAGATTTTTAAGGGACTGGACAGCCACTAATCTGAAGCAGTATAGGGTCTCCTGCTTGAGCAGGGGGTTGGACTAGAAGACCTCCAAGGTCCCTTCCAACTTTATTCTATGTTCGTGTTCCCCCACCCACCTCCTTAAATAGCAATAGCAATAGCAATAGCAGTTAGACTTATATACCGCTTCATAGGGCTTTCAGCCCTCTCTAAGCGGTTTACAGAGTCAGCATATCGCCCGCACAATCTGGGTCCTCATTTCACCCACCTCGGAAGGCTGGAAGGCTGAGTCAACCTTGAGCCGGTGAGATTTGAACCGCTGAACTGCTGAACTAGCAGTCAGCTGAAGCGGCCTGCAGTACTGCACCCTAACCACTGCGCCACCTCGTAATACCCAGCATTAGCAGTGTTGGGGGTCTTCCCCAGAAAATAGGTATATTAATCCTTAAATGACTTTAAAACTTTCACAGAATGGATCCCAGCTGAAGGTAGAAAGATGGGAGAGTTACACAGCATCCCTGCAAAGCTAGAGATCGCCACCCGGTGGCCATCAGCTCACACTGCAGGGGATATTGCCACCTGTTGGCTATCAGTTTACATTGCAGGCCTCGAGAAAATTGCAATAAAGAATCCAGAATTATTACTGTTATTATTACAGAACCAGGGAATTAGGTAATAATTTTGTCAGGTAATTAGACGGTAGCATATTAAGCTGCAGTCTAAAAAAATGTACTTAATCATTGAAGCTTTAATAATTTTTAATAATGAATCAATATTTTGAGGGGCTGCCACAGAGAGGAGGGGACTATTTTCCAAAGCACCTGAAGGCCAGGCAAGGAATAATGGATGGAAACTAAACATGTAGAGACTGAACCTGGAAATAAGGAGGAATTTTCTGACAGTGGGAACAATCAACCCCTGGAACAGAAGTTCTTCTTTCATCCCTGGAAGCTTTCAAGAAGAGACTGGACTTCCATCTGTCAGAAATGGTATAGGGTCTCCTGCTTGGGTGGGGGAGGGGGTTGGACTAGAAGACCTCCAAGGTCCCTTCCAACTCTGCTAATCTGTTAATTATAATTATTGAAGCTTTAAACATTATATTTAATCACCGATGCCGAATTATCAATAGTTTCATTTTGCCCCTGTAACTCAAATGATGATGATGATAGATAGATAGATAGATAGATAGATAGATAGATAGATAGATAGATAGATAGATAGGTAGGTAGGTAGGTAGGTAGGTAGGTAGGTAGGTAGGTAGGTAGGTAGGTAGGTAGGTAGGTAGATAGATAAGTAGATAGATAGATAGATAGATAGATAGATAGATGGATGGATGGATGGATGGATGGATGGATGGATGGATGGATGGATAGATAGATGATAGATAGATAGGAAGGAAGGAAGGAAGGAAGGAAAGAAAGAAAAAAAGAAAGAAAGAAAGAAAGAAAGAAAGAAAGAAAGAAAGAAAGAAAGAAAGAAAGAAAGAAAGAAAGAAAGAAAATTCTTTATTGGCCAAGTGTGATTGGACACACAAGGAATTTGTCTTTGGTGCAAAATGTCCTCAGCGTATATAAAAAGACAAGATACATTTGTCAAGAATCATAAGGTGCAACACTTCATGATAGTCATAAGGTACAAATAAGAAATCAGGAAACAATCAATATCAAAATAAATCGTAAGGATACAAGCCACAAAGTTACAGTCCTGCAGTCATAAGTGGGAGGAGATGGGTGATGGGAACGATGAGAAGACTAATATTAGTAGTAATGCAGCCTTAGTGAATAGTTTGACAGTGGTGAGGGAATTATTTGTTTAGCAGAGTGATGGCGTTCGTTGGAGGAAAAAACTGTCCTTGTGTCTAGTTATTCTGTTTGTGCAGTGACCTAAAGCCTCGTTTTGAGGGTAGGAGTTGAAACAATTTATGTCCAGGATGTGAGGGCTCTGTAAATATTTTCACTGCCCTCTTTTTGACTCGCAACCAACTCTTTTTGAAAAACTCAATCTAGTGCAGATAAACAGCTGAATATTCCTAGCAAAGTCCTGACTCAGAATGGTTAAGAGAGTCTGAACTTTTATCTTATTTTTATAAACGTGTTTTAATTTATATCTTCCAGCACTGAAACTCAGGAACTGGCCATTAAGTAGCTTTTACTTATGCCTTTTTAAAGCAGTTACTATAGCAGAGTAATAGAATGACAAGAGTTGGAAGGGGCCTTGGAGGTCTCCTAGCCCAACCCTTGCTGAAGCAGGAAATCCTATATACCATTCTGGAGAAATAGTTGCAAAGTCAAATCAATGACGTTTAATTTTTTAAAAATAGGGAAGGATCATATGAATAAATATGAATCAATATTGACTATTTGCTTTTATTGTGAATTGCTTATGTTACTATATAGTTGTTAATGATTAAACTGATATTCACTGTTTGCTTCTGATATGAAATGCTGCCAGAAATGGTTTCTTAAGAATTAAGCTTTGTTACTGGCTTCTGCTTATATTATTGTATACTGTCAGAAATTAGTTGTTTTCTAGCCTAGCAAATTGTAACCTCAATACTGGGACCGCAAATGTTATCTCACTGCTGCGTCTCACTTTTATTCTTGGCTTCAAAACTGGGCACGTTCTTGGAAACATAGAAGAAATTGTTACACGGGAATATCAGGCCCCATAGATAAAAGGAACCAAACTAGGGAGTTTTCTTGGCTCAAAAATCCTTAAAGCATTCTGCCAAAAAAAAAAAAACTTGACAAAGGGGGCTACCACCCCCTACCCAAGGCTTTAGGAATACTCCATAGATAAGGCAGAGAGAGAGAGAGAAGCTTGAACAAAAGAATGCTTTATTGGTAAGGAATCTTTATCTCTGGTGAGATAAACTTTGCTTCTATCTGCCTAAAATGTACATAATCCTCTGAGTCCCTCTTGCAGGGGGCGGCTCTTCCTTCCATGCATTTCTTTGTATGTTTTGGATATCGTTTTGCCACCCAGATTTTGCTGCGGCCATCAATAAAAGCTGATATTTTTTGCAAGCCTCGTCTGGAGTCTCCGTTCTCTTTTGGGCATTTCAGTGGCTCCAGGAAACTGCTGGAACCTTATATTATATACCATTCAGGACAATGGTTGCAAAGTCAAGTCAGTGAAATTTAACTTTTTTAAAAAATAGATTAAAAAGTAAAGGAATTAAGCCTGAGAAGACACGCATGCAAAATTTTGCCCAGGCAAGTTTCCATAAAATAGTGAAACAACTTTGCCCCCCCAACTATTCTTCTCTTGTTGTTATATTTGGGTTTGTTCCCAACTGCATCCTTTGTTTGCAAAGGAAGCCCTTAGCTTCCCCCACACCCCACCCCAAAAAAACAAGCATAGAGAGAGCCTGTAAAATTTCCTGTGCCTGCTTTCTTTCTTTCTTTCTTTTTTTCAGCTTTTAGCTTTCGATTTCCTAGCCTGGTTTTTAAAATAGCCTGCAAACCCAAAAATGAATAAATTAAAATTTGCATGTTTTATCTTTCTTCGCCACCCTGTGGCTCTTAGCTTTCGATTTCCCAAGCTGGTTTGCTTCAACGGCTTTTGCAAGGGCAGCCTTAAAAAAAACAAAACCACGAATAGAACAATAGTGTGGTTCTCTTTCTTCCCCAACCCAAGTTTCCTTTCAGGCTTTTTAGCTTTCCATTTCCCAGTTTTGTTGAATCGTTGACACGGGCAACCTTTTTTTCTTTTTAAACAAAAACGAAACCTTAAGGACATAAGGAAGGTCAGTCCCTACAAGGGCCGGTGCTTATCAGATTTTCCTATCAGAAGGCAAGGGGAATAACAGAGTAATTGAGTTGGAAGGGACCTTGGAGGTCTTCTAATCTAGACCAGTGTTTCTCAACCTTGGCAACTTGAAGATGTCTGGACTTCAATTCCCAGAATTCCCCAGCCAGCGAATGCTGGCTGGGGAATTCTGGGAGTTGAAGTCCAGACATCTTCAAGTAGCCAAGGTTGAGAAACACTGTTCTAGACCAGTGATGGTTAATCTTTTTTCGGATTGCATGCCAAAAGCAAGAGGAGCACAGGGATAATGCTATGCGTGTGACCCTCCCGTCCCCCACACACATGCATGCGCGACCCCCACCCTCCCCCCCACACTTTTAGCCTGCAATGGACCCATTTTTTGCCCTTCAGAAGCCTTCTAGGAGCCTGGGGAGGGCGAAAACAGCCCCCACTCCCCCGGAGGCTTCAGGAGACTTCCCTGGAAGACTGCTATCATGTCTCCCCCTGGTCCTTCTTTTCATTCAACTAGACATACCCGGTTCCTGCAACCGTTCTTCGTATGTTTTAGTCTCCAGTCTCCTAATCCTCTTGGTTGCTCTTCTCTGCACTCTTTCTACTTTATAAACTTAATAACAGAATAACAGAGTTGGAAAGGATCTTGGAGGTCTTCCAGTCCAACCCCCTGCCTAGGCAGGAAACCCTATACCCTTTCAGTTTGAGTTTTTGAGTTTTATTTTATTTATATGCCGCCTTTTTCCCCCCGAAGGGGACTCAGGGCGGCTTACAACTCAACCAGGGAAGGGGGGGTACAAACAAAAATTTAAAACAACATAAAACAATGCATGATTCAGACTAATGACTATCCAGCATCTTCTCAAAGACTTCCAGTGTTGGGGCATTCACAACTTCTGGACACAACTTCTGTTCCACTGATTAATTGTTCCAACTGTCAGGAAATTTCTCCTTAATTCTAAGTTGCTTCTCTCCTTGATTAGTTCCCACCCATTGCTTCTTGGTAGACAATTTTGTCTACTACGCTTAAGTTGGGAGATCTGTTGGGAGATCTGGTTCAATAACCTCTATAAAGCAACCCACAGCTCACTTTCTCCAGCTCGCTGTGAACTGGGAGACAGGGCTTTTCTGAAGGTCTTCTCACTCTCCTGGGTCAATGTCCACATTCTTTCCACCTGAGATAAGTGTTCCTGGCACTGATCCCCCCCTCCCTTCCTCCCTCTCGTGACTTCAACCGTCAAGGTTGCCAAATTCCCCCGCCTGTCTCATCAGGAGTCCATGGAGGCATTCCTAGACCCCTGGATTTAACCATTGTTATGAGTGGCCTCACCAGCCTCTACTCGCCACTCCTCGCCTGCCCGCCCAGGCTCCTTAGGGAAGCAGTTGTTGGAGCTAAGCCACCAGGAGAAAGAGTTGGCAAAACAGCTCAGTTCAAATTAGATCTGACCGAGGAGGAGGCTCAGCAGAAGCACCTCACTGAGGAATACGAGCATGGGCTTTCCAAGCAGAGGAAAGACCCGTGGCGGTGCAAGGCCAGGTATTGGTGCCTGGAGGCTCAGTTCCAGGCCATGATGCAGCCCCACTGGAACGAGGCCCTCTGGCTCTTCCCCACCAGCGGCCCTTCCCTCCAGCCTTCGCCCAAAGCCCCCCACCAGGAGGCTGAAGCAGACCCCATGCCGTAATTTCTTCCCCCCTCCGACCCGCACAAAAAGACCCCAAAGGGGGAGACTCTCTGCAGCAACACAAGCGTTCATTGCACGTATCCATCCCAGGAGCCAATATCTGAGGACCCCCTGATTTAGTGCAATATAAAAAATGCAAATCATTTTTCTGCGGACCACCAACATTTTCCCGTGGACCACCAGTGATTTGTTAAATCTTCATGTTGCCCATCTGTTCTATAAGGCGCCCTCTGGGCGGGTGGGGGTTTGTGGTGGCAATGCAGATTTTGAGGAACCGAGTGGAAGATTTTGACATTTCCGCCCAATGAAGAAAAATCCAGATGTTTAAAGCTCATCATGAGCTAAACTGCATGTTTCTCACTTTTTGTTGCTAAATAAAGAAGGGCTGGAAAATAGAACACAGTTGCACGCTGTGAAAAATCTCAGACTTTCGGTTCCCAGCTCAAAGCCTTGTGCAGACTCATCGTGGTGAAATCCTGCAGTCTCATGACCAAAGCATAACAACAGAGTTGGAAGGGACCTTGGAGGTCCTCTAGTCCAACCCCCTACTCCAGCAGGAGAGCCTTTACCATTTCAGGCTAATGGTGCTCCACCATCTTAGAATAGAATAGAGTAGCAGAGCATAAATTGAATTGAATTGAATTTATTGCATTTATATGCCGCCCTTTTCCCCAAAGGGGATTCAGGGCGGCTCACAATCCAAGTCAGGGAAGGTGGTACAGATAAGGGATAAAAAAGACGAACAGAACAATACACAATTTAAAAGCACACAACAACCATACCATTCAAAGGGGGGGGGGCAAAAGCTCTTTAGCCCCAGGCCTGTCGGAACAGCCAGGTTTTAAGGGCTTTGCGGAAGGCCTGGAGGGTGGTGAGGGTTCGAATCTCCACAGGGAGTTCGTTCTAGAGGGTCGGAGCAGCCACGGAGAAGGCTCTCCTCCGGGTAGTCGCCAGTCGACACTGGCCGGCGGATGGAATTCGGAGGAGGCCTAATCTGTGGGATCTAATCGGTCTAGTGGAGGTAATTGGCAGCAGGCGGTCTCTCAAGCATAGCATAGAATAGAGTTGGAAGGGGCGTTGAAGGTCCTCTAGTCCAGCCCCCTGCTTAGGCAGGAAACTGTACACTTCTTAAAATCTTCTCAAAAACCTCCAGAGATGGAGGCCACCCACAGCTTCTGGAAGCAAGCCATTTCACTGATTAATGGTCCTCACTGTCAGGAAATCCCTCCTCCGTTCTCGGTCTGCTTCTCTCCTTTATTCTCTTTCTTTCCCCCCCCCCCATTTCACACAACGCAAATCATTAACCTAGATTAACGCTCACTGGTTTTTTTAAGCTTGGAAGCAGATCATCCAGGCGTCTCGTTCCCGGACTGCATTGCCTTACTTCCTTTATCGCTCTTATCAAACCGGCACATTCCTGGAGTTATGCAATTAGCTCCATGCCGGCCATACTTTTTATCTCAATGAACTGAGATGAGACTCAGCAGAGCTGGGAAGATTTTGGTAGGGGAAAAAACTGTCCGCTTGCCTCGAAAATTTCGGAACAAGAGGCTTCATTCACCCCTCAAAAAAAAGAAGAAATCCTTCCAACAAGGAACTGGCAAACAAGCTAACAGTAAAACAGCCCAAGATTTCTCCCGGTGACAGAGCAATAGCAATAGCAGTTAGACTTATATACCGCTTCATAGGGCTTTCAGCCCTCTCTAAGCGATTTACAGAGTCAGCATATCGCCCCCACAGTCTGGGTCCTCATTTCACCCACCTCGGAAGGATGGAAGGCTGAGTCAACCCTGAGCCGGTGAGATTAGAACCGCTGAACTGCAGATAACAGTCAGCTGTAGTGGCCTTCAGTACTGCACCCTAACCACTGCGCCACCTCGGCTCAGAGCTATGGCAGGGATGGATGGAGAACGAATGGCCCTTTTATGACTGGTGGACTTCGATTCCCAGAATCCCTGAGCTGGCTATACCGCCTCAGGAATTGTGGGAGATGAAGTCCACAAGTCATAAAGGGGCACCTAGTTCCCCATCTGTGTGCTAGGATGTAAACTGAAAACAAAGTGAGCTCTTCCTAGGCACTGATGAGGCTACCTAGATAGGTAATGAGATGTCTGCAGGCAAACAACCAAGCTCAGAGAGCATCAGGAACCCCACATAATCTCCTCTTCCTCCTCCTCTTCTTTTTCCTCTTCCTTCTCCTTCTTTTTACCGAGAAGCCTGACTCAGTCAATGCTATCAGTCAATTCTAGCACTGATGATGCTACCTAGTTAGGTAATGAGATGTCTGCAAGCTAACAACCAAGCTCAGGGAGCATCAAGTACCCCACACAATCTCCTCTTCTTCTTCCTCCTCCTCTTCTTCTTTTTCCATTTTCCTTCTCCTTCTTTTTATCAAGAACCCAACACAATCTCCTCTTCTTCTTCTTCCACATCCTCTTCTTCCTCTTCTTCTTTTTCCATTTTCCTTCTCCTTCTTTTTACCAAGAACCCCACACAATCTCCTCTTCTTCTTCCTCCTCCTCCTCCTCTTCTTCCTCTTCTTCTTTTTCCATTTTCCTTCTCCTCCTTTTTACCAAGAACCCCACACAATCTCCTCTTTCTCTTCCTCCTCTTCTCCACAAATCTCCCCGCTCTCCCTTCTAGTACTGATGATATTCTCTA
Organism: Thamnophis sirtalis; assembly: GCF_051295495.1. Classification (NCBI taxonomy): domain Eukaryota; kingdom Metazoa; phylum Chordata; class Lepidosauria; order Squamata; family Natricidae; genus Thamnophis; species Thamnophis sirtalis. The sequence continues at coordinate 102,825,602 of NW_028261382.1, read as the reverse complement.
GTTTGGTAATGAAGCGTCTGCAAGAAAGCTTCCAAGTTCAGGGAGCACCAAGGACCCCACCGTTCAACCCTCTAACAAATATTCTTTTATTGGTGTTTTTTTTTTTTTTTTTTAAAAAAAAGTCCTCCGCCTGGAATTGATCCCACAGAAGCAAATTCCCCCTGGCATAATCCAATTTTCATAGGCTTTCTTCACCATCACCATGACCACCAGGTCCCCAAATTTCCTTCTGGAGGCCAACAAGGAACCGTCTGAAATGGCAATTGACTCTCCTGCTAGGGCAAGGGGTGGGGGGTGGACTGGACTAGAAGACCTCCGAGGTCCCTTCCAGATCTAGGACTGTAAAATTCTATGAACTGTGAGTCTTCTCCACCCCATCACAGAATCAGAAAGTGTCTTCCTTTGTTAAACTGCTGCTGGAAAAGTTGGCACTTTAGCAGCCATTGTTATTTTTTTTTTGCATTCCGGGAAATAAATTAAATGTGACAACATTTATATTCAGGCCAGATTCCCAGATATCCAGGCAACACAAAGGAAAAAAGAAACCAGCAACAGGATATCAGGATTAAAGAAAGCACAAGGCGTCTCCCCAGCTAAGGAGACACCCCACAATTGTGTCCTTGAGAAGCACTCCTTTGTCAAAATGTCTCAAAGGACCAAGTTTGGAAACTGACACACAAACACACACAAGGAACCAAGGTTGAATACGGAATAACTGGGAGTTGGAAGAGAACTTGGAGGTCATCTAGTCCAACCCCCCCTGCTCAAGCAGGAGAGTTAACACCATTTTTAGACAAATTGTTCTCTAAAGTTTCTCTTCTTAAAAGCATCTGAAGGCAAAACTGTTTCCCTTAAGAATTTATTTTCACCATTTAAACCAGCTTTCTCCTGACGGCTGACGCACACAAGGAATGCAACAGATTTAATTTCTCATTTTCTATAATGAGGGTAGTCCTCAACTTACGACCACAACTGAGCCCAAGGTTCCTGTTGCTAAGCAAAACAGTCGTTAAGTGAGTTCTGCCCCCCATTTTACAACTTTTCCTGCCACGCATATTAAGTAACTGATTAAGAGAGTTGAAAGGGACCTTGTGGGTCATCTAGTCCAACCCACCCACCCACCCAAGCAGGAGAGCCTACGCCATTTCTGACAGATAGCAGTCCCGTCTCTTCTTCATAGCTCCCAATGATGAAGCTCCCACAATTTCTGTTCCATGGGTTGATTGCTCCCCCTGTCGGAAAATTCCTCCTTATTTCTAGGTTGAATCTCTCCTTGATCAGTTTCCATCCATTGTTCCTTGTCTGGCCTTCGGGTGCCTTAGAAAACAGCTTGACACCCCACCTCCTCTCTGGAGCAAGCCCCTCAAATATTGGAAGATGCTCTCCTGTCTCCCCTGGTCCTTCTCTTCCCTAGACCAGCCAGGCCCAGTTCCTGCAATCGTCCATCATCTGTTTTAGCCTCCAGTCGCCTCATCATCCTGGTTGCTCTTCTCTACACTTTTTCTAGAGTCTCAACGTCTTTTTTTATAGTGTGGTGGCCAAAACCGGATGCAATATTCTAGATGTGGTCTTACTAAGGCTTACTAAGTAAATCACTGCTAAGTTGTTAAGTCAGTAACACCAGTTGTTAAGTGCACCTGGCTTAACAAACCATCATCAAGAACTCACTGATTTTGCTTGTCAAAATGTCGCGAAAAGAGAATCACATGACTTTGGGACACTGCAGCAATCATAAATACGAATTCAAGTGAATTTTGATCACGTGACCGCAGGGATACGGTCATAAATGTGAAAAAAATGGGCCTAACTTGCTTTTTTTCAGTCTCGCTGTAACTTTGAACGGTCGCTAAATGAATTTGTTGTAAGTTGAGGACTTCTTATAAAAGGAATCCAAGCGGTGATTTGTATGGTGCTTTAAAGGCTAAAGGAGTTGAAAACTCAGTTTATAATTGCACCCTTTTTAAAAAAAAAAACCTTTGGTGGAACTGTAAGAAGGTTAAGAGATTTTGGGGATCAAATACGCACTTGATATATAGATTTGCACCATGCAAATCTAGACAGCATCGTAAAAAGCAGAGACATCTCCCTGCCAATCAAAAGTGCGTCTAGTCAAGGCGATGGTTTTCCCAGGTGAAATGGATGGCTCTGAAGGTTGGACCATAAGGAAGGCTGAGTGCCAAAGAACGGAGGCCTTTGAACTCTGGTGCTGGAGAAGAAGACTCCTGCATTGAGTCCCTTTTTGGACCCTTTTTAAGAGGCTTTTTTAAACAGTTAAGCACTAAACAGAGTCATCCACTGTGACTCTGGCAGCAACTAGCTCAGCCTTTTTCCTTTTACATTTTTTTTCTTTGCGTGATGACAGTGGTGAGGGTCTGCCTCCCCTGCCTCCCCTGACTGGACATCACTGGGGGATAACAGTGTGAAACCCCACCCACCCACCCACCCACCCACCCAGAGAATTAAATATTTTGGAGGGATATTAAAAAAAAAAAAAGGCAGAATGTTATATTTCGTCGAAAGGAGAAATGGAGAAACACGCTCTCAAAGGCAAAAAGGCAGCCCACAGTCTTCCTGCAATAGGTGGGCTTCAATTACGAGCGATTTTCTGGTTGTGAGCAAGCTTGCGCACACTAGCTTCGCTTGCACACGCTCCCTTGGGAGTGAAGCGGAGCTTCGAAGAAGAGTTAATCAACCCAGGCAACTCTCAGCTGGGCAGCGAGGGCAGAGGGAAGGAGCCAGAAAGTTAGTTATCAATGGACAGCTTAGCAGCATAAAGGCAGGTGGGCGGGGCCAGCCAGCGATCAAAGCGAACCCATGTAACCACCCCACCACTGGAAACAGGCTCAGGCAGAACCCTGAAGTCTTCAGGAATGTCTATTTTGTGCCCATTAAGAAAATCCAGGCTAATCTATTCATAAACAAAAGGCCATCCGGCTCCCTCGGAAGGCTGGAGCTGATGGGATTAAGAATTTACATTCCCCCACTACCACCACCCAAATTCTAAGGACAAGGACATGACATTTGGGATAGAATAGTGAGGAATGGTGCATCTTATACTCCGGTGTGTCTTATAGTCTGAAAAATATGGGTTAAGTTCAGTTACTGTTTGGGAAAAAAAAACATTTTTGGGACAACCACTATCTGGATAGTTGATATAGGAATCATTGGCACTCAAGGTTGACCATTGTTCGTTGAGAAGATTCCTGTGAACGGGCTTTTAGCAATAAGTCATTTAATTTTAACCTTAGCGTATGGATCTGGTCGTTCCACTCTGACCAGTATTGCTAAAAGTTTGCACTTTTGACTTATTCACTCACTGGGATCCCTTCTGTCCCACCTCCAATGTAATGATTAGGATCAGGATGATTAAGGAGGCTAAAACATATGAAGAGCGGAACTGGGCATGGCTAATCTAGAGAAGGACCAGGGGAGACATGATAGCATCTTCCAATATTTGAGGGGCTGCCACAGAGAGGAGGGGGTCAAGCTATTTTCCAAAGCACCCAAAGGCCAGACAAGGAATAAAGGATGGAAACTGACCAAGGAGAGATTCAACCTGGAAATAAGGAGGAACTTTCTGACAGGGAGAACAATCAACCCATGGAAGAGAAGTTGCCTTCGGAAGTTGTGGGAACTTCATCACTGGAGGCTTTCAAGAAGAGATTGGACTGCCATCTGTCAGAAATGATGTAGGGTCTCCTGCTTGGGTGGGGGAGGGGGTTGGACTAGAGCAGTGTTTCTCAACCTTGGCAACTTGAAGATGTCCGGACTTCAACTCCCAGAATTCCCCAGCCAGCATTCGCTGGCTGGGGAATTCTGGGAGTTGAAGTCCGGACATCTTCAAGTTGCCAAGGTTGAGAAACACTGGACTAGAGGACCTATAAGGTCCCTTCCAACTCTGTTAATCTGATCTAATGTTCTTCAGATGCGGGGGGCTTTCCAACTCACAAATTCCCCAGTGCAAACATCTCAAGGGTACCAGGATGGAAGGGAAAACCCAGGCGAGAAGGATTTGAGGTTTAAAACAACTGCTGAATTATACGATGAAAGTGAGAAGAGAAAAGAGCTCGCAGCTCTGAAAGTGGATTTAAAAATGTCAGAGTGTTATGGAAAAAGAGGCCACCATCTTCTTACAAATGAAACCAGCAGATGTCTTCATAGCGAAAGGGAAAATAATAAAATCAGATGACCCCGATCAACGGTGCATTAAATTAATGAAGCTGCTCTTAAGAACAGAGAAGCATTTGATCGAATGGGCCACAAACTACTTCTTGGCAAGTTGGAAAAATATGGGCTAGATAGCAGTACTACCAGAGGAGTGTGGCAAGTAGCTGATAAATCATACTCAGCGTCTACTCCTCAACGGAACTACATCTGCATGGAGGGAAGTAAGCAATGGGGAAACCCCAAAGTTCCTTTTTGGAACAATTATTTTTCAAATGCCCTCATAAAAGATGTAGATGAGGGAAGAAAAGAGGAAATCAGGAAACTTGCAGACAGCACCAAACCGGCAGAAATATCAGGGGATCCAAAACCTTGGAAGACAAGTTCAAGGAACAAAAAGATCTTGACAGACTTGAACGATGAGTCCTATCCAACAAAATGAAAGTCAAGTAGATGAAAGTAAGGTTTAACACTCAAGACGAGAACAATCAACCGTTTAAGTAGAGGCTTGGTGAAACTTGGCTTAATGTCAATCGTTGTGAGAAGGATCTCAGAGCCCTAGTGGACAACCATTTAAATATGAGCCAGATGTGTGCAGAGGCAGCCAAAAAAAAAAAACAGCCAATGCAATCCTAGGCTGCATTAACAGAGGGATAGAGTCAAGATCACGTGAAGTCTTAATACTACTTTATAAGGCCTTGATAAGGCCAAACTTGGAATACGGCATCCGGTTCTGGTCGCCACGATGTAGAAAAGATGTGGAGACTCTGGAAAGAGTGCAGAGAAGAGCAACAAAAATGATTAGGGGACTGGAGGCTAAAACATATGAAGAACAGTTGCAGGAACTGGGGATGTCTAGCTTGATGAAAAGAACGACCAGGGGAGACATGATAGCATCTTCCAATATCTCAGGGGTGCCACAAAGAAGAGGGAGTCAAACTATTCTCCAAGGCACCAGAATGCAGCATAGGTGGTATTTGGCAGCTGCCAAAAAAGCCAGTTCTAGGCTGCATAAACAGAGGGAGAAAATCAAGATCACACGAAGTCTTAATACCACTTTATAATGCCTTGGGAAGGCCACACTTGGAATACTGCATTCAGTTTTGGTCACCACGATGTAGAAAAGATGTGGAGACTCTGGAAAGAGTGCAGAGAAGAGCAACAAAGAGGATTAGGGGACAGGAGGCTAAAACATATGAAGAACGGTTGCAGGGACTGGGGATGTCTAGCTTGATGAAAAGAAGGACCAGGGGAGACATGATAGAATCTTCCAATATCTCAGGGGTTGCCACAAAGAAGAGGGAGTCAAGCTATTCTCCCAGGCACCTGAGGGTAGAACAAGAAGCAATGGGTGGAAACTAATCAAGGAGAGAAGCAACTTAGAAATAAGGAGGAATTTCCTGACAGTTAGAACAATTAACCAGTGGAACAGAAGTTGCCTCCAGAAGTTGTGAATGCCCCAACACTGGAAGTCTTCAAGAAGATGTCGGATAGCCATTTGTCTGAAACGGGGCTGCCCCAAAGAAGAGGAAGTCAAGCAATTCTCCAAAGCACTGGAGGGTAGAACAAGAAGCAATGGGTGGAAATTAATCCAGAAGGAACTTGGAACTAAGGAGGAAGTTTCCTGACAATGAGGACAATTAATCAGTGGAACAACTTGCCTGCAGAGGTTGTGAATGCTCCAACACTGGAGATTTTTAAGAAGAGACTGGAGAGTCATTTGGCTACAATGTATACGATCTCTTGCTTGAGCAAGGGGTTGGACTAGAAGATCTCCAAGGTCCCTTCCAAGTCTATTACTCTGTTATTCTCCTTGCCTTCTGATAGGAAAATCTGATAAGCACTGGCCATTGTAGGGACTGGCCTTCCTTATGTCCTTAGCTTTCGTTTTTGTTTAAAAAAAAAAAAAGGATGCCTTTGTCAACGATTCAACAAAACTGGGAAATGGAAAGCTAAAAAGCCTGAAAGGAAACTTGGGAAAGAAAGAGAAACACACAGCCACTTATCTGAAATGGGTTCTCCTGCTTGAGCTGCACTAGCAGACCTCCAAGGTCCTTTCCAGCTCTGTCCTAATTGATTGATTGATTGATTGCATGGTACAGATGTTGGCAGAAAAATACTCAGGGAGAGAAGCAAAGTAGAACGAAAAGGAGAAACTTCCTAACTGTGAGGACAATGGACCAATGGAAGAATTCGACTTCCAAAGTTGTTGAGTGCTCCATCGTTGGAGGAGACTGGATTTATATCTGAAATGGTATAGATTAGTCTCCTGTTCCAGAAAGAGGAATGGACTAGATTACCAGGGTCTCCAACCGTAGCCACTGGAAGACTAGTGGACTTCAACTCCCAGAATTCCTCAGCCAGCAAAGCTGGCTGAGGAATTCTGGGAGTTGGAGTCCACAAGTCTTCAAGTGGCCAAGGTTGGAGACCCCTGGACTAGAAGAGCTCCTGAGTCCCTTCCAACCCTATTATCCTGTTCTGTTCTACTGAACTGGTCCACAAACAATAAGAAATCAACTTAAGGCACATTATTTAGGTAAACAGAAGGGCATTTGCCATAAGGAAAAGCCAACCTGGGGGCAGACCCCCCCCCCACTGCATATAGAGACATATACACCTTCTCCATCCCATCAGAGAACATCTCCAGATTGGGGAAGCTGAGGGTGGGGATCTGCTCCCCTGCCTCCCATAACAGCAATCCCACCTGGGTCTCCCCCCCCTCCCCAGATAGGCATCCTTCTGCAGGCTAGCCTTGAGTAATAACAGCCCCCTGTCCGGGACCACCAGCCATGGGAACCTGGTGCCAGCAGGGTCTGATCCAGAAGAGGGTCTGCTCTCTGACCATGTGCAGAAAGCATTTCTCTTCCCAGGAGGGGCAGCGACTCCCCCTCCCCCTTCTCCAGAGGGAAATTAAGCACCCTGATGCTCAACCCTGCCCAATACATTAAGCAGAGTTTAGAAGGCCATGAATGCTTTGCTGGAGGAAAGGGAGAGAGAGAGGGAGGGGGCGAGGAATGAATGAAGCAGGAAGAAAGGAGAGAAAGAAATGGGAGGATGGAAAATAAATAAATAAATAAGGAAGGAAGGAAGGAAGGAAGGAAGGAAGGAAGGAAGAAAGAAAGAAAGAAAGAAAGAAAGAAAGAAAGAAAGAAAGAAAGAAAGAAAGAAAGAAAGAAAGAAAGAAAGAAAGAAAGGATAAGTAAACATGGGAGGGAGGGAAGTAAATAAGGGAGGGAGGAAGAAAGCATAAGTAAACATGGGAGGGAGGGAAATAAATAAGGGAGGGAGGAAGAAAGGATAAGTAAACATCGGTGGTGGGAAAATAAATAAGGGAGGGATGGAGGAAAGAAAAATAAGTAAATGAGGAAGGAAGGAAAGAAAGAAAGAAAAATAAGTAAACGTGGGAAGGAGAGGAAAAATAAATAAATGAGGTGGGTAGATAGGAAGGAAGGAAGGAAGAATAAGTAAATGAGGAAGGGGGGAGGAAAGAAAAATAAGGAAAGAAGGAAAGAAAGAAAGAAAAATAAGTAAATGAAGGAGGAAGATAAAAAATAAATAAATGAGGTAGGTAGATAGAAAGGAAGGAAGGAAGGAAGGAAGGAAGGAAGGAAGGAAGGAAGGAAGGAAGGAAGGAAAAATAAGTAAATGAAGGAGGAAGATAAAAAAATAAATAAATCAGGTAGGTAGATAGGAAGGAAGGAAGGAAGGAAGGAAGGAAGGAAGGAAGGAAGGAAGGAAGGAAGGAAGGAAGGAAGGAAGGAAGGAAAAATAAGTAAATGAGGAAGGGAGGGAGGAAAGAAAAATGAAGGAAGGAAGGAAAGAAAGAAAGAAAAATAAGTAAATGAAGGGGGAAGATAAAAAACAAATAAATCAGGTAGGTAGGTACGAAGGAAAAATAAGTAAACGGGAGGGAGGAAAATAAATAGAGGTAGATAGGTAGATACTAGGAAGGGAAGGAGGAAAAATAAACAAACAAACACGGGAGCGGGGAAGGGAGGAAGCAAGGCAAATGCGACACCCCCCCCCGTCTTCCCCCTCCATCCTCCCCCCCCCCCCCCGATTCCTTTGGGAACTCCTGGATCCGACCACCGCCGCAGCCCCGAGGCGGGCGCGAGCTCCCGATTCCGCCCGGGCGCCAAGCGCGAAAGTGGGGCGAGGGAGACGGAGCTGGTAGGGGGGGGGGAGGCAAGAAAGGAAGGCAGGAAGACCCCTCCCCGGGGTGGGGGGGGCAGAAGGGGTCCGGGCAGAGGCCTCACCACCATCCACGCAGAGGCAGGCGGCCAAGAGGATGGCCAAAGGCGCCTTCATCTCGCCTGGCGTCTCCGATGCTGTCGCGGCTGCTGGTGGTGCTGTTGCGCTCCGGAGCGAGCGAGACGAAGGGAGCTGCGGCTGGCTGGCTGGCTGGGCTGCCGACCGACGTCTGTGAGCTGGCGGGGGTGGCTGGGCTGAGGAGGGGGCTGCGGGCAAGGCGGACACGTGCGGCGCTAGGCGAATCCAGCCCGGGCTGGGCGTTGCACAGCTGGATCCTTCCTTCCCTCCTTCGGTCCCGCCTAGATGCGCCGCGCTTTCCTTTCTCGAGCGCCGCCTACCCCTGCCCCACCCCCGCAGGGCTTCCTACAGGTCAGCGGAGGGTAGTTGCGGCGGCTCGGGGTTCGTTCAACGCCAGGAGAGATTGCTCGAGCGAGCAGAAGGGAGCTGGAAGGGACCTTGGAGGTCTTCTAGTCCAGCCCCCTGCTCAAGCAGGAGAGCCCGTGCCATTTCAGACAGGTCGCTGTCCAATCGCTTCTTTAAAAAAAAAAAAAAACCTTCCAGTGTTGGAGCACAACCACAACCTCTGGAGGCAACTTCCGTCAATCGGAATAGAGCTGGAAGGGACCTTAGAGGTCTTCTAGTCTAACCCCCTACTCAAGCAGTAGACCATTTCAATCACAATAGAGCTGGAAGGGACCTTGGAGGTCTTCTAGTCCAACCCCCTACTCAAGCAGGAGACCATTTCAATCACAATAGAGCTGGGAGAGACCTTGGAGGTCTTCTAGTCTAACCCCCTACTCAAGCAGGAGACCATTTCAATCACAACAGAGCTGGAAGGGACCTTGGAGGTCTTCTAGTCTAACCCCCTACTCAAGCAGGAGACCATTTCAATCACAATAGAGGTGGGAGAGACCTTGGAGGTCTTCTAGTCTAACCCCCTACTCAAGCAGGAGACCATTTCAATCACAATAGAGCTGGGAGAGACCTTGGAGGTCTTCTAGTCTAACCCCCTACTCAAGCAGGAGACCATTTCAATCACAATAGAGGTGGGAGAGACCTTGGAGGTCTTCTAGTCTAACCCCCTACTCAAGCAGGAGACCATTTCAATCACAATAGAGCTGGAAGGGACCTTGGAGGTCTTCTAGTCTAACCCCCTACTCAAGCCAGGAGACCATTTCAATCACAATAGAGCTGGAAGGGACCTTGGAGGTCTTCTAGTCTAACCCCCTACTCAAGCAGGAGACCATTTCAATCACAACAGAGCTGGAAGGGACCTTGGAGGTCTTCTAGTCTAACCCCCTACTCAAGCAGGAGACCATTTCAATCACAATAGAGGTGGGAGAGACCTTGGAGGTCTTCTAGTCTAACCCCCTACTCAAGCCAGGAGACCATTTCAATCACAATAGAGCTGGAAAGTACCTTGGAGGTCTTCTAGTCTAACCCCCTACTCAAGCAGGAGACCATTTCAATCACAATAGAGGTGGGAGAGACCTTGGAGGTCTTCTAGTCTAACCCCCTACTCAAGCAGGAGACCATTTCAATCACAATAGAGCTGGAAAGTACCTTGGAGGTCTTCTAGTCTAACCCCCTACTCAAGCAGGAGACCATTTCAATCACAATAGAGGTGGGAGAGACCTTGGAGGTCTTCTAGTCCAACCCCCTACTCAAGCAGGAGACCATTTCAATCACAATAGAGGTGGGAGAGACCTTGGAGGTCTTCTAGTCCAACCCCCTACTCAAGCAGGAGACCATTTCAATCACAATAGAGGTGGGAGAGACCTTGGAGGTCTTCTAGTCCAACCCCCTACTCAAGCAGGAGACCATTTCAATCACAACAGAGCTGGAAGGGACCTTGGAGGTCTTCTAGTCTAACCCCCTACTCAAGCAGGAGACCATTTCAATCACAACAGAGCTGGAAGGGACCTTGGAGGTCTTCTAGTCTAACCCCCTACTCAAGCAGGAGACCATTTCAATCACAATAGAGCTGGGAGAGACCTTGGAGGTCTTCTAGTCCAACCCCCTACTCAAGCAGGAGACCATTTCAATCACAATAGAGGTGGGAGAGACCTTGGAGGTCTTCTAGTCCAACCCCCTACTCAAGCAGGAGACCATTTCAATCACAATAGAGGTGGGAGAGACCTTGGAGGTCTTCTAGTCTAACCCCCTACTCAAGCAGGAGACCATTTCAATCACAACAGAGCTGGAAGGGACCTTGGAGGTCTTCTAGTCTAACCCCCTACTCAAGCAGGAGACCATTTCAATCACAACAGAGCTGGAAGGGACCTTGGAGGTCTTCTAGTCTAACCCCCTACTCAAGCAGGAGACCATTTCAATCACAATAGAGCTGGGAGAGACCTTGGAGGTCTTCTAGTCTAACCCCCTACTCAAGCAGGAGACCATTTCAATCACAATAGAGGTGGGAGAGACCTTGGAGGTCTTCTAGTCTAACCCCCTACTCAAGCAGGAGACCATTTCAATCACAATAGAGCTGGAAGGGACCTTGGAGGTCTTCTAGTCTAACCCCCTACTCAAGCCAGGAGACCATTTCAATCACAATAGAGGTGGGAGAGACCTTGGAGGTCTTCTAGTCTAACCCCCTACTCAAGCAGGAGACCATTTCAATCACAATAGAGCTGGGAGAGACCTTGGAGGTCTTCTAGTCTAACCCCCTACACAAGCAGGAGACCATTTCAATCACAATAGAGCTGGGAGAGACCTTGGAGGTCTTCTAGTCTAACCCCCTACTCAAGCAGGAGACCATTTCAATCACAATAGAGGTGGGAGAGACCTTGGAAGTCTTCTAGTCTAACCCCCTACTCAAGCAGGAGACCATTTCAATCACAACAGAGCTGGAAGGGACCTTGGAGGTCTTCTAGTCTAACCCCCTACTCAAGCAGGAGACCATTTCAATCACAATAGAGCAGGGAGAGACCTTGGAGGTCTTCTAGTCTAACCCCCTACTCAAGCAGGAGACCATTTCAATCACAATAGAGCTGGGAGAGACCTTGGAGGTCTTCTAGTCTAACCCCCTACTCAAGCAGGAGACCATTTCAATCACAACAGAGCTGGAAGGGACCTTGGAGGTCTTCTAGTCTAACCCCCTACTCAAGCAGGAGACCATTTCAATCACAACAGAGCTGGAAGGGACCTTGGAGGTCTTCTAGTCTAACCCCCTACTCAAGCAGGAGACCATTTCAATCACAATAGAGGTGGGAGAGACCTTGGAGGTCTTCTAGTCTAACCCCCTACTCAAGCCAGGAGACCATTTCAATCACAATAGAGCTGGAAAGTACCTTGGAGGTCTTCTAGTCTAACCCCCTACTCAAGCAGGAGACCATTTCAATCACAATAGAGCTGGAAAGTACCTTGGAGGTCTTCTAGTCTAACCCCCTACTCAAGCAGGAGACCATTTCAATCACAATAGAGGTGGGAGAGACCTTGGAGGTCTTCTAGTCCAACCCCCTACTCAAGCAGGAGACCATTTCAATCACAATAGAGGTGGGAGAGACCTTGGAGGTCTTCTAGTCCAACCCCCTACTCAAGCAGGAGACCATTTCAATCACAATAGAGGTGGGAGAGACCTTGGAGGTCTTCTAGTCCAACCCCCTACTCAAGCAGGAGACCATTTCAATCACAATAGAGGTGGGAGAGACCTTGGAGGTCTTCTAGTCCAACCCCCTACTCAAGCAGGAGACCATTTCAATCACAATAGACCTGAGAGAGATCTTTGAGGTCTTCTAGTCCTGCTCAAGCAGGAGACCCTGTGCCATTTCAGCCACTGTCTTCTTCAAAGCCTCCACCATGACTGTGGAACCGGTGGGCGGTTAGAAAATTTTACTACTAACAGAGATACAAAAGTGGGCGGTAGGTATTAAAAGGTTGACTACCTCTGTTCTAGAGCCTCAACGTCTTTTTTATAGTGTGGTGACCAAAACTGGATGCAGTGTTCTAGGTGTGGCCTTACCACAAGGCTTTATAGCATGGTATTAGTACATCACTTGATCGGGATTGTATCCCTCTGTTTATGCAATTTAGGATTGCGTTGACTTTTTTGGCTACCATTGCACACTGCTGGCTCCTATTTAACTGGTGTCCACTAAGACTCCAAGATCCCTCTCACAGTTCCTGACATCCAGCCTGGTTTCACCCAGTTTATATGTGCACTTTCCGTTTTTCCTGCCTAAGTGTAAGACTTTATTTACCGAATTTCATTTTATTAGCAGTTAGCAATAGCAGTTAGACTTATATACATGACAACATGACATTTTGAAAAGGAGGAGTTCATTTTGGAATGTTACAAACAGAGAAGTACATGGGAAAAACACAAAAAGAGAAGTTCTTATAATGTCTTAAGCTATCGGCCGTTTCACCTCTGTTCTATCTTACACCCACGCCTGTGACCCTCCTTTACTCCTCCGTAATATTTGTGAGTCTTATGAGGAAGTTTTAGAAGTCAAGAAGTCAGAAAGTCAGAAGTTAGAAGTCAAGGCCAGAGCACTAGAGTGAAATGTCAAGCTAATATAAATTTATAAGGTCCATCTTATTAAGACCGCCTAACCTGGCCAGCCACTGGTGGGTTTACCTGTGCACCCCCTCCTGCCTCAGTGGTACCCCACTGCTTACTTCCCTCCATGTAGATGTAGACCCATTAGGGACTCCTAGTTGAGTGCAGCTCGTCAGCCAGTTCCAAATCCATCTGGTGGTGAAGCTGCCCTATCTCACTTTTTTTCCTAGCTTACCAAGAAGTAGGCTGTGGTCTACTTTGTCGAATGCCTTGCTGAATTATATTACGTTGAGATCCATCTGGATCTTGAGACTATCATCTAGGGGTGTTGGCTATTCCTGCCAGCTTAGTGTCATCTGCAACTATGCTAAGTTGAATTGACTCAATTGGTCCACGTCACTGAACCCCAGGATCGCAAAACAATCAAGCTGGATTCACGCAACTAACTAGTCAAAAATAGGGCAGCAAGGTTTGGTTCCTAGGTGTCGCAACTGCAGCTCTTATCTCCGAGTGTTGAAAGGACTGTAATGATGAGTGTTTGTTTGGGGTACAGCCCGTGATACACAATCAGTTGTTTATTTCCTATGACGCTGAAGGTTAGAGAAACTAGCACAGGCATCCAATGAGTCACAAAACGTTCAATCTCCTCTTAGCAAACCAGACTTTTCAGGGCATTGCAAAATATAGGAAGTCGGCGATTTATGTTATGCCTGTTCAAAGTTGCAACGGGCACTGAAAAATGACCATTTCTTTCACACTTAACGAGCACTTGAAGCTGTCCCTGAGGTCATATGATCAAAATTCAAACACCTGGCAACGGACTCATATTTATGATGGTTGCACTCTCCCAGGATCATGTGACACCCCCCCTCTTGCGACCTTCTGACAAGCAAAGTCGAGAGGGAAGACAGATTCACTTAACGCCCAGGTTGCAAAGTCGTTTTGGAAGAAAGATTCAACTTAACGGTGTGACTTAACTGAACAACTGTGTCAAGCCAGGTCGTAAAATGGAACAAAACTCACGTGAGGACTGCCTCGCTTAGCAAAAGAAACTTTGTGCTCGGGTGTGGCCGTAAGTTGAGGACCGGCTGTACAATGTTGGGATTGCCAATTTCACTTTTTTTTAAAAAAAAATCAGTTTAACAGAGGGATACAATCATGATCATGGGAGGTACTGATACCACTCTATGAAGCTCTAGCATTGATGGAGAACTGTTGTGACTCAGCAGACGTCTTCTGTGAGTCTTTTCAGGATGCAAGATTAACAATGCAGCTGGGGCTCGTTAGGGGCATCTTCTGGGGATAAAAGGACGGATGGTGCCACGCCCTGGTTGCAGGAGTCAACGTTCATTCGTTCATTTCAACATTCATTGATCATCGGTCGTGGTTTATTTGAAAGACACTTGGAGAAGTGCTTTGCTTTCTGTAACCCTGATTCAAGGAGACACTTGGAGAAGTGCATTGCTTTGTAAGAGTTTTTGTTTGGTATTCTGTTATCTCGTCAGAGACTTTGTTTATGTTTATTTTTGGGCTCGCAGCCAGTCTGAGCCGAGAACTGATAAAGTGAGTTCCTTTTACGTTTGTCTGCCTGTCGTCTGTTAATGAGCGGAGAAGGGGGGACAGAACAGAGAACCTATGACACGCATTCCTCAGGTGGCAAGAGGAGCCATATCAGTGGGCATGCGAGCTCAGCTCTGGAACTGGCCAGCAGATTTTCGGGCCTTCTGGCCCACCAGAAGTCGGGAAACAGGCTGTTTCCAGCCTCCAGTGGGCGTTCTGGGGGGGGAGCCATTTTTGCCCTCTCTAGGCTCCTAGAAAGGCTCTAGAGCCTGGGGAGAGCAAAAAACGGGCCTTCCGTCCAATCGGAAGTTGGCAAATGAGCCGTTTTCGGCCTCCGGAGACCCTCCGGTGGGGAGGCTGTTTTTGCCCTCCCCAGACTCCTAAAAAGGCTCTAGTGATGGCGAACCTATGGCACGTGTGCCACAGGTGGCACACGGAGCCATTTGTCAGGACACGCGAGGTGCTGCCTTGTCAGCTGAGTTCACCCTTTTTTAAAGCCATTTTTCACCCTACCGGTACATTGGCCGCTGCTCCCAGCTACTACCGGTGCAGCCGTACCGGGCCGTACCGGCCGGAACCCACCACTGATATACCATAGTTTCGCCGTCACGGTCCTATACCATTGAGGAGGACCCCCGGGGGAGGGCCTTCTCTGTGGCTGCTCCGGCCCTTTGGAACGATCTCCCCGTTGAGATCCGGACCCTCACCACCCTTCCGGCTTTCCGCAAAGCCACCAAGACCTGGTTGTTCCGGCAGGCCTGGAGCTGATGAAATTCCAGCCCCATTTGAAGCTGTGACTGTAAGAGCCGAGGTGGTGCAGTGGTTAAATGCAGCACTGCAGGCTACTTTAGCTGATTGCAGTTCTGCAGTTCGGCTGTTCAAATCTCACCGGCTCAGGGTTGACTCAGCCTTCCATCCTTCCAAGGTGGGTAAAATGAGGACCCGGATTGTTGTTGGGCGCGATATGCTGACTCTGTAAACCGCTTAGAGAGGGCTGAAAGCCCTATGAAGCGGTATATAAGTCTAACTGCTATTGCTATTGCTATTGTTGTTGTATTTCAATTTTGTTTCTCTTTTATTTTCTTATTTGTATCCCCTTCCCCACTTGGTTGTTAGCCGCCCTGAGTCTCTCGGGAATAGGGCGGCATACAAATTGAATAAACTACAATTACAACTAGGACAAAAGGCTGTCCTGTCTATTTTTGAATCACTCCAGCGATAGAATAACCGCAACTTTTAGAGGCCACCCATTCCTTTGATCGATTGCTCTGATGCTGGGGAACGTCTCCTTAATTCTAGGCTTGATCTCACTTTAACAATCTTCCACCCATTATTTATTGCCCTGTTCTCAAGTGCTTTGTAGAATAAATCGACTCCTAGGAGCTGACCAGTTGACTAGGAGACAGTGAGTTCTAGGGACTGAACTAGCAGGGCGATCTTTGGCCAGTCAATGTTTCTCAATTCCAGGAATGACGCAACGGCAAATCAGTTTCGGGGAAAACCTCATGAAGAAAACGGCAGGGACTTGTGGAGGCAGAAAACGGGGCTGGATGGAGCAGAGGAAGGAAGGAAGGAAGAGAAGTTGGTTTAAGGCTGCCATCTGCTGAGGGATTTCATTGCTGGTTTTTATAAGCCACGTTTTGTTGAATCATTGTTGAATAAACCGGAGTTCTCTGCGTACGCAGAGATCATCACTTGGCAATTGAACGAGGTTATGCTTTTAACCCTTAATGCATGTTTCTTTGGATTTGGATTTATTACATTTATATGCCGCCCTTTTCCCCGAAGGGGACTCAGGGCGGCTCACAATCCAAGTCAGGGAAAGGGGTACAGACAGGGGGATAAAAAGACAAACATAACAATACAAAATTTAAAAACACACAACAACCATACCATTCGAGGAGGGGGGCAAAAGCTCTTTAGCCCCAGGCCTGTCGGAACAGCCAGGTTTTAAGGGCTTTGCGGAAGGCCTGGAGGGTGGTGTGGGTTCGAATCTCCATGGGGAGCTCGTTCCAGAGGGTCGGAGCAGCCACAGAGAAGGCCCTCCTCCGAGTAGCCGCCAGTCGGCATTGGCCGGCGGATGGAATTCGGAGGAGGCCTAATCTGTGGGATCTAATCGGTCTATTGGAGGTAATTGGCAGCAGGCGGTCTCTCAAGTAGGAGAGGAGGAGAATTGCAGGCTGTACAAATTTAAGAATGGTAGTTTGTTTAACCAGGATTAGAATATTGTGTGATACCAGTCCATGTCAAACTGTGTTGAAACATGGTTAGGTGGGTGGGTGGACAGATAGACAGACAGACAGACAAACAGACAGACAGACAGACAGACAGGTTTTATGGATAAGAAGAAATCTAAGATAAGCAAAGATTTATTACCTGTTTTTAAAACCGCTTTATTTGTTTAGAAAAAAATTAACATTATTCAATTTATTTTTGTGTTTATGTTGTTATAATTTTATTTATTTGTTTCCAACCTTCATTATTGTGCAAAATGCTAAGCTTGGCTAATGTTAATCCAGTTGAGCTTCTTGGAAGCTTAACTAGCCATCTGGTTCACTTAGGTTCCAATGCATTGCACTAACCCAGGTAATTGCTTAATTTAGTAAATAGGTTAACACATTGTTTCTCAACCTCGGCAACTTTAAGATGTGTGGACTTCAACTCCCAGAATTCTAAATTGTGTGGACTTCGAGTCCCAGAATTCAAAGTTGTGTGGACTTCAGCTCCCAGAATTCTAAATTGTGTGGACTTCGAGTCCCAGAATTCAAAGTTGTGTGGACTTCAGCTCCCAGAATTCTAAATTGTGTGGACTTCAACTCCCAGAATTCTCAGTTGTGTGGACTTCAACTTCCAGAATTCTCAGTTGTGTGAACACCGACTCCCAGAATTCTAATGTGGGAAGTTATCATCCAGCCCTCTCCCAGAAAAATGAAATATCCTAGGAAATATTGTAAAGGCAGAATATTTCTCTGGATGTGAAAAGAAACATGTTTTAAAAGACAGAATAGTTGCCTGTAGCTTCCTGCCCATCCCCACTTTGTCAATAGGCCATTGAGAAGGCCAGGCTAGCCCACTTTACATAATAAAGACTTCTCCACTGCAGCTGCAGGGGGAAGGGATATTACTCAACTCTCCACATGGCATCTGAGAACTCATCTATACCTGGATTCAAAACAGCCTAGAGCCCCTGCATAGCCCCATGGGAGTCTGACAACCAATCAGAATACATTTCTTACACAGGAACAGGAAACAGAGAGGTGGGACTAAACAGGGTATAAAAAGCCTAGCAAGCCCCTCCCTCAGCCCTTCTCTTCTTCTCCACCAACATTGAAGCATGTGATCACCTTTTCTGTTCAGGGCTCAAGCCATGTGGCCCTGTCCAACAATAAACCATCTTTCCAAGCAGCCTCCATGTCTCCAGTGTCTTTTTCCCCACTTGGAGCTGAATCCAGAAGGACATTTCTTTCAATCACTAAGTTGTGTGGATTTCAACTGGCCCATACTATGAATTTGTAAGCAAGATAAAGTAGTTACCATAAAACTCATTTTCTATTTTTTCCCCCAAAATATCCCCAAGAGTGTAGATTGTTTTTTTAAAAAATCCTTTGCTAGTTATCATAATCTGGCAATTGTAAAACCAGCCCACATCGAACAAGGTAGTTATTTAAAGCTCAACTGACATGTCACACACAGACAAACAGGCAAATCACAAAGGTTTCATTTCCTTTTTATTATTAACATGATTCAGTTTGGAAAGCATTATGACAAATGCACACTTTACAAAGGGTATAGGGAGAGAGAGAGAGAGAGAGAGAAAATGCAATCGATTGTTTGAATGGCCTTCTTATTTTCCCAATTTGGATTATTTTTTTCCCTTCTGGATAGGGAAAAATCTGGTCGTTTTAGAAAAAGGAAGCTTCAACTTTAAAGATGCTCACTAGATGTGTCCCAATGTTGAAAACCCCTGAATGACTTCTAAAAAAATCCTGAAGTGGTGCCTAATGTCACAAAACGGTCAGAATCCAAGGAATTCTTAACAGAAATTAACAGAATGAGGAATGTTATAATCTATAGAATGAAATCTGTAATGATTATTTTCCATTGGGGGGGTGTGTGTGTCTAATTTTATTGTATGGATTCCACCTCTAGGGGGCAGCACCACTTGTGGAAATTATTAACCAATATTGCTAAGCCAAAATAGCACTAGCAATCACACAGTATATACCGCTTTACGGCGCTTTACCTGTATAAAACATGGCTTTTATCAAATGATTTATTTGTGGTCAACTGATTCGGGGGGAAACTTGGTGCTAGCCACATCCCATTCAGGTATGTATGTATGTATGTATGTATGTATGTATGTATGTATGTATGTATGTATGTTGTATTTGTGCTGATAAATAAATAAAGGGAGACTAGTATAGATCTATTTCAAGCTATTTAGCTCTCATCAGCTAGCCATACCCTTACTGGGATTCGAACCTCTGCTGTATTACATCAGTAAGGGTATGGCTAGCTGATGAGAGCTAAATAGCTTGAAATAGATCTATACTAGTCTCCCTTTATTTATTTATCAGCACAAATACAACACAAATGTAACAAAGGCAACAGTAAAAATATTGGGTTTCTGTCTGGATGGTCTCTTGTGATGAGCCGATGGACAGAGAATGGAAGCAGTGAACTTCCTCCCATATCTGGGCATACCAGAGGTTGTGACTTTAAATATATACCTATTTCCCTGGCTCAGCTGATAAAGGAGGAGAACCTTGTGGCTTAGTGGTTAACACAACTGCTTAATATGTAATACAGCACAGGTTCCAATCCCAGTAAGGGTATGGCTAGCTGATGAGAGCTAAATAGCTTGAAATAGATCTATACTAGTCTCCCTTTATTTATTTATCAGCACAAATCTAACACTATATATATGTATATGTATATGTATATGTATATGTATATGTATATGTATATGTATATGTATATGTATATGTATATGTATATGTATATGTATATGTATATGTATATGTATATGTATATGTATATGTATATGTATATGTATATGTATATGTATATGTATATGTATATGTATATGTATATGTATATGTATATGTATATGTATATGTATGTATGTATATATATATTGTGTGTGTGTGTGTGTATGTATATATGTATGTATGTATGTATATAGATTTAGATATATATATACAGTATATATGTATAAATATATATATATATATATTTACCAATATTTATTTATCTTATATGCTACCCATCTTACTATTGCGTAACTCTGGGTGGTATCACTGAGAAAAGCTCCTTTCACCTTCTCTAAGTAAAACAAACCCTTATTCAACCATGAACCCAACAGGCGGAAGACAAGCCCAGCCCAGCATGGCTGAATGTTGCGTGTAAACCCAGTCCTTGTCAACTGTACATCATGTTTTAGGGCTCGGCACATTGCCTGATCCCAGGAAAATTTATCTAGCAAACCTTGGATTGGGTGAAAACCAGGCATTCATTTCTACACAATGGACTAGCCGTGAAATATAGCCCCCTTGGTGTTTGGAAAAGCCAAACTTACCAACAGTTGACCTTATCAAGGCCCAAGTATAAAATAAGCAAGCTGGGATCATCACAGCACAGAAACCCCGAAGTGAATTTCCTTGCAAGCAAGGTCATTTCAAGCAAGAAGGAAGGCTTGGGGGTCCTCCTCCCATGAGGGGTAAACCACCAACAGTAGGGGGTGGGTATTTCTCAACTCTATAATAATGCATTCTTGCTCTCTACTGCCCCTAACTTTGGCCAACTCATGTGGGTTGGCATTCGCAAGGAGCAATTGCAAAGAAATTGCAAAACATCTGCAAAATGATGACTGGGGGAGGAAAGGAGAATCAGGCCTTTGACCCAAGGAAAGGTCCGTGTAGATTGGACACAACCGAGGTGTAGGGTGGACCACGAGTTGAAAGAATTGAAGGCAGAGCCAATGAGCCGAGGTGGCGCAGTGGTTAAATGCAGCACTGCAGGCTACTTCAGCTGACTGCAGTTCTGCAGTTTGGCTGTTCAAATCTCACCGGCTCAGGGTTGACTCAGCCTTCCATCCTTCTGAGGTGGGTAAAATGTGGACCCAGATTGTTGTTGGGGGCAATATGCTGACTCTGTAAACTGCTTAGAGAGGGCTGAAAGCCCTATGAAGCGGTATATAAGTCGAACTGCTATTGCTAAGCAGGAGGGAAATCCTTTTTAACCTAAAATTTTCCCAGGTGAGGTTTGAGTCCTCCCTGGGAGAGCTGCCACGAGCTCATGCAGTCTCTCATCACAGATTGGCTCCCATGATGTAGAAGATACTGGCCAAGGAGCCCACCAGTAGCAACAAGGAGCTCGTCTTCACACTGACAGCCCCACTCGTGTTGCAGAAGGAATTTTCACAGCAGTTC
>NW_028261382.1:102764692-102802192 GCF_051295495.1 Thamnophis sirtalis | reverse complement strand
AAAATAAATAAAATAAATAATAAAATAAATAAAATAAATAAAATAAATAAAATAAATAAAATAAATAAAATAATGACTGTGAGGGCAATATGCTGACTCTGTAAACCGCTTAGAGAGGGCTGAAAGCCCTATGAAGCGGCATATAAGTCTAACTGCTATTGCTATTGCTATTGCAATCGTTCTTCAAGTTTTAGCATCCAGGCCTTTAATCAACTTGGTTGCTCTTCTCGGCCCTTTTTCCAAAGTCTCAACATCTTTTTTGTAATGTGGGGACCAAAACTGGATTCTATGCTCCAGGTGTGGCCTTACTAAGGCTTCATAAGACTTCACTACTAACACTTCACGTGGTTTTGATTCTGTGCTTCTATTTATACAACCAAGGATCTCTATTTGACAGATTTAAGAGAATAGCAGAGTTGGAAGGGACCTTATAGGTCATCTAGTCCAACCCCCTGCTCAAGCAGGAGACCCTACACCATTTCTGACAAATGGCAGTCCAGCCTCTTCTTAAAAGTGATGAAGCTCCCACAACTTCCGAAGGCAACTTCTGTTCCATGGGTTGATTGTTCTCACTGTCAGAAAATCCCTCCTCATTTCCAGGTTGAATCTCTCCCTGACCAGTTTCCATCCATTCTTCCTTGTCTGGCCTTCAGGGGCTTTGGAAAAACAGTTGACATCCCCTCTTCTCTGCTATCATATCTCCCCTGGTCATTCTCTTGACTAGCCATGCCCAGTTCCTGCAACCGTTCATCGTATGTTTTAACCGCCATTCCCTCATCATCCCGGTTGCTCTTCTCTGCAGTCTTTCCAGAGTCTCCACATCTTTTTTGTAGTGTGGTGTCCAAAACTGGGTGCAGCATTCTAGGTGTGGTCTTCCTAAGGCTTTATAGGGCGATTTTTAGTCCTCACTTGATCTTGATTGTATCCCTCTGTTAATGCAACTCAGGATTGCGTTGGCTGTTTTGGCTGCCACCACACACTGTTGACTCATTTAATTGTCCACTTAGGACTCCCTCTCACAGTTCCTGCTATTTAGCCTGGTTTCACCCTGTCTATATGTGTCCTTTTGGTTTTTCTTGCCTAAGTGTAAGACTTGACTTTTCTCTGCATTGAGTTTCGTTTTGTTAGATAGGGCCCAGGGTTCAAGTCTGTCAAGATCCACCTGGATCTTGAGTCTATCATCTAGGGTGAATCTATCTATTTGGATCTATCAGAACGATGGCTTTCTCCAGATTCCTTAGCATTGTTGGAGGTGGCTTGTGGTCTGAACGCAAACACTAATACATTCCCAGCAATTGGGGTTTGTGGTTGAATGAGTGCATGTCTTACAAAACCAAAAACTTTTCATCTTTCATTTAGATCTTGTCTGCTGGTATTTGTGGATGTGTTCAGCTGCTGATGTCAGGCCTGCCATTATATTCTTTTTAGAATTTTGGCCTGCCGCACTTTCTCTTATTTCAATATGCTGCTTCATTAGTATAGTCAATGGGAGGGGGGAACAGGCAGGAGTAGGATTGTGGAATGTATTGTTTTTCATTCTTTACTAGAAGCCAAGGTCGTCTTTTGTCTCCGCACTTTTACACCTGACCGGAAGCAGCTGGGTGGAGACGCCAGCGTGGAAGAAGAAGATTGGACCATGTGAATGGATTTGTGGGTGTGGGGACAAGATAATGAACTTTTAACTGGGTGGAATTCTGATGTCATTTCCAGAATTGGGATTTCATAGCACAATGCCAAGATGTCTGATTTACTAAATTGGAACTTTAAGGATCATTTTGCCTTGGACTCTGATTTAATTCTACATGATACTTGGAACGCTGACAGCTGAATTCTTTTCGAAATGAACCCTTAGCAAAGATGTAGGGCCAGAGAGTTTTCCAACTGGTGTGCTTTGCTCAGCATTATGGGTTAGGCCATCCCAACCGTTCCAGTTTTGTACCTCCCACGTTGAAGAACTCCGGGCTGGTGTAGAAGAGTTCCCTCACTAGATTTGAAGGCAACTGGGGAGTTGGATGGGCAGAAGGACGCCTTGGTTGGAAGTCCAAGGGAGTGGAGAAGGCCTGGGTGGAAATGCAACTGGCCAAATGGTGCAACTGGGCAAATGATGGGAGAGGAGGAGGAAGAGGGGGAGGAAGAGGAGGGGGAGGAGAAAGAGGAGGAGATGGAAGGGGAGGAAGAAAAGGAGGAGAAGGAGGGGGAGGACCATGGGGTCCTTGGTGCTCTCTGAACTTGGCTTTTTTTCCTTGCAGATGTTTCATGATCCAATGAGGGAACGTCCATGCTAGAAGGAAGTGGGGTTTGTGGAGGAGGAAGGAGAACAAGAAGAAGGGAAAGGGGAGGACGAGGAAGAAAAAGGAGGGGGAGGAGGACGAAGAGCAGGGAAAGGAGGAGGAGAAGGAAGAGGAGGAGGAGGGAGGACGAAGACGGGGAGGAGGAAGAGGAGGATGACTGTGGGGTCCTTGCTGCTCTCTGAGCTTGGTTTTTTTCTAACAGATGTTTCATAACCCAACTGGGTAACATCATCAGTGCTAGAAGGGAGTGGGGATTGTGGAGGAGGAAGGGGGAGAAAAAGAAAGAGGAGGAGTAGGATGTGGAGGAGAAGGAGAAGATCTTGACATAGACCAACTGTATTGTCACTTTAAATGTACACTACTCAGCACAGCTTAAAATGAATTGTTGTTGCATGCAGCTCTCAAAAGGCCACCACTTCCAATATAGACTACATAAACATGACTAAACAAATAAATAAATACAAAATTATGCCTATAGTCGCATATATTATATGACACAGAGAAACAACACAGTCTACTCTGGATGTGTGCATGTACATTCTAGCAAGAAAAACAAATCTGGGCAGTTTACCAGACGGATGGCCCAGGGGACAAAGCTGTTGCAGAATCTGGCAATCCTGCTAGAGATACTTCAAAACTTTCTCCCAGGGGGAAGCAACAGAAACAGACTGTGGGGTGGGTGGGTAGGGTCTGTGAAGAAGAAGAAGGAGGAGGAGGAGGAGGAGGAGGAGGAGGAGGAGGAGGAGGAGGAGGAAGAAGAGCAGGAGGAGGAGAAGATGAAGAAGAAAGAGGAAGAAGGAGAAGGAGGAGCAGGAGGAAGAGAAGAAGAAAGAAGAAAAAAGAAGAAAGAGGAAGGAGGAAGGAGGAGAAGAAAGAAGAAAGGAGAAGGAGGAGCTGAAGAAGAAGAAAGAAGGAGGAGGAGGAGGAGGAAGAAAGAAAGGGGGAGGAGGAAGGAGGAAGGAGGAGGAGGAGAAGAAAAAGAAGAAGAAGAAGAAGAAGAAGAAGAAGAAGAAGAAGAAGAAGAAGAAGAAGAAGAAGAAGAAGAAAGAGGAAGGAGGAGCAGGAAGAGCAGGAGCAGGAGGAGGAGAAGATGAAGAAGAAGAAAGAGGAAGGAGGAGAAGGAGGAGCAGGAGGAAGAGAAGAAGAAAGAAGAAAAAAGAAGAAAGAGGAAGGAGGAGAAGGAGAAGAAAGGAGAAGGAGGAGCTGAAGAAGAAGAAAGAAAGAAAGAAAGAAAGAAAGAAAGAAGAAAGAAGGAGGAGGAGGAGGAAGAAGAAAGGAGGAGGAGGAGGAGGAGGAGGAGGAGGAGGAGGAGGAGGAGGAGGAGAAGAAGAAGAAGAAGAAGAAGAAGAAGAAGAAGAAGAAGAAGAAGAAGAAGAAGAAGAAGAAGAACAACAACAACAACAACAACAACAACAACAACAACAACAACAACTGGGGAGGAAGAGAAGGAAACCCAACCCTTTCTCATCTTGTAATTAACTCCCAGAAACTTCTCCCAAGCAGTTTAGGCTTATTCGATTTATATGCCGCCCTTCTCCCAAGAACTCCGGGCGGCTGTTTGCTCTGTTCCTTTGGGAAGAAAAAGAATTTGGCTGGGAGGGACGTGCACAGGACAACCTGTGTGTTTGTGCTTGTGTGTGTTTGCTTGAAGGTGTGGTGCAGATTGCAATGACTTCCCCTTGTTGTTGTTTGCTCTTACTAACAGCCTGTTGTAATTGCCTGGCAGCGTCTTTCCAAAATCCCTATTTAAATCCGCATCTGCAGTGACGATGCTACAGTTTACACAATCTCCAGGCGGGTAGCAAAGGTGAGGGTTTGGTTTCTCATTTTCACACACACACACACACACACACGCACACCAGACCTAGGAGTAGAGAAAGACATTTTGCTGTGGTCTGGGGGAAAAAAACTAAATTTCCCTCTCTTTAAAATGAATTTTTGTTTCTTTATACTTGGTAGTGTATTTTTATTCCATTTTTTTAAAATTGCTGGCTGGTTGCCAAACACCCAAAATGCAGTCACATGATCACGGTGTGTGTGTGTGTGTGTTTAGGAGGCATGGGGGAAGGCTATCCATCATAACTACTTTGGGGGGAATCTTTCAGAACCGTGTACTTGCAGTCCTCGATTTACCACCACAACCGAGCCCCAAAAAATTCCATTGCTAAGCGAGAACAGTTGTTAAGTGAGTTTTGCTCCACTTAATGACCTTTCTTCCCATAGTTGCTAAGTGAATTGCTGCGGTGGTTAGGTTAGTCTCCCGGTCGTTAAATGAATCTGGCTTCCCCGTTGACTCTGCTTGTCAGAAGGTCGCAAAAGGGTGGATGCTTCTGCTCGAGCACGGGCAAACTGGTAGTAAACTGGTTAGGAACCCACCACTGCTCTGCTGTGTAAAAATGCCCTAATTGATTCATGAGTCTCGAGCCGAGTTTCAAAACCAAGCTAGTCATTTATTAGGTGCACCATTAGGCAAGGCCTTTTTGCAGTCAGATCTGAGCTTCTTTTGAATTATAGCTTAACTTTACACTTGACCCTCCCCTCCCCTCAGTCTGTGTCATAAATCACATTCCCCAATGAGGTGCACTCCTCCCCCAGGCCTGCTGCAGTAATCTGAGACTTCCAAAAGCTGACTCAAGCGTCGTGCAGACTTCAGGGTGACACAGGACAGCGGGCTGCCCTCCTTCTCTCTATTCCTCCAACCCACCCCTTAAGCCCTTTTTTTACAGGGAGGGGTGGAAAATAAGGCAGGTGCCCTGTTCCCCACCCTGGCTAGGATGCTCTTTATTGCCAGCCTATCTGATGGCCTGCCGCAATTAAGGACAAAATGATAGAGAGTCTCCAAGGAGGGCGGCTTCGAGGCCCAGGATGCCAGCTGCTGAACCCGCCAGGCTGTGCCCCACCCATCCGTCTCGCCCTCACATGCAAACCCCTGCAGGTAAATAGCTACAGGAAATATTTGGAAGTAAAGATGGATGGAGATTAGCAGAGACGGCTAAATTGACGGTTTTGTTCCAGGGAAACAAAATGCAAGCAGGTTTGTTTTTACTTGGAAACCACTTCTGGACTTTGTGCTTGGGGTGAGGGGGTGGGGGAAAGGAAAGTTTGATTTTGTTTTTGCTGATTCAGTAAGTCAGTTGTTATAGATGTAAATGGTACCGATGGTTAGAAACGAGGGGAAAAAGCCGGGACAGAAAAACAACAGACAAGCTATGAATTAGAAAAGATGGTATTAAAAATGTGTGATAGGTAGGAATTGGATATGTATTTGTATGATTAATAATTCTATAAAAGAAGGGATCAACGGACAGGTAACGGACACCCCTAAGTAATGGATATAAAGTGCAATTGTTGTAAGATCCAAACATTATATGGAAATGTTTATGCCAGAAATGTCGCACTAACATTAAAAACGTGGCACAATGTCCAATGTTTTTAATGTTTATCTAATAAAAAACATTGTTGTTATGATAAGTAATAATCGGATATGAGAAGGGAAGGTTAGAAATATTTTTGGACTATATATAAAGATTATTAATAACAACAATAATAAAAAAACAAAATTAAATTTTAACTAATAGGGGGAAAATGTTATGATATAGGATATAGTTAAATAAAGAAAGGATAACGATAATAAATTGTATACATGGAGGATTAGAAAAATTTTGGTATTAAATATTATGGATGTTTAGCTAAAACAGGATATGAGGATTTAATGTTAATGGAGGATTTTATAAATAAGTAAATGAAATGCCAGCATGTGGTTATGTATTAAATATTGGTATACTTTAGGATGAAGGACGTTTAAATAATTATAGTCAAATAAAAGTGGAGGCATGAAGATGGTGATATCATAAATATTTGAGTTAAGATATTTGAATTAATATGAATTATATTTGATGACGGTGGAAGAGATGCACAAAAGCCTTTTGTAACCAGCTGATACATTTTCTACAGTATGTAAAGAAGGAGGAGTTGCATGTTTGTTTTGAAAATAAAAAATTTTTTTACAAAAAAGAAAAACATTGCACTATATCCAATGTTTTTAATGTTTCTCTAATTAAAACTTTTTTTAAAAAAAGTTTGTAGTTATAGAAATGGACAGTTGATACGATTATGTAAAAAGTAAAAACTTTTGAGGTTTGATGTTAAGGCCTTATTCTACCTTCTCCACCAAGAAGGTCGCAAAACGGAATCCTGTGACCCCAGGGAGACCTCGACCGTCATAAATGGGAGCCAGTTCCCAAGCGTCAAAACTTTTGATCATGTGACTGTTTGATCATGTGACTGTTTGATCATGTTGCCAGGATTGTAAGTGTGAAAAACGGTCATTAATGCCAATGGAACTTTGAACAGTCATTAAGTGAACTGTTGTAAGTCGAGGACTACCTGTCTCTGTCTCTATCTGTCCGTCTGTCTGTCCATCCATCCATCCATCCATCCATCCATCCATCCATCCATTAAATTGATCAACCACTCATTTTACTGCAGAGTAACTCTGGGGCAGCTCAGAATATTTAAAAAAATAAATAATAAAACAATAAAAATACAAAAGTTGGACATTCTTTCCCTTGCCACCGCTACTGAGTGGCCACAAAAAAAAAAAAAAGCATCTTCCCAAAGGGGCATCTTGCAAACTCTTTTGTCTGCAAAGGATGGAGAGGGTTGGGCTAGATGACCACCTGATATCCCCTCCATTCTACAAATCTGTGTCTACAGAGACTTGTTTTTCCTTCCTTCCTGAAACCAAAGCAAGTTCGCACAACACACCTGCTCCGTGACCCCCGCTGTAGTTTTCCTAACTGTGTAACGCTCCGACCCACTAACTAACCCCAATGGTTCAGGTTTATGCACTCGATGGCTTGTTTAATCATGGACCTCCACCACCCAAGCGCATTTTAACTCTTTCAGTCTGGTACGTCAATTGAGTTTCGAAGTCGGGCTGTCCTTGGCACCAGGACAATGGGGGTCATTGAAGAAACCATAGTTGGCTTAAACCAGGCTGAATCAGGATGCCAAAGAGCCATTTGTAAAAAGCTTTAGAGAGATCTTTTAAAGAAAGAATGCAGAGAAGAGCAAAAGAAGATGATTAGGGGGCTGGAGGCTAAAACATATAAATAACGGTTGCAGGAACTGGATATGTCTAGTCCAGTGAAGAGAAGGACCAAGAGAGACATGATAGCAGCCTTCCAATATTTGAGGGGCTGCCCCAGAGAGGAGGAAGGGGGTCAAGCTATTCTCCAAAGCACCCGAAGGCCAGACAAGGAACAATGGATGGAAACTGGCCAAGGAGAGATTCAACCTGAAAATAAGGAGGAATTTTCTGACAGTGGGAACAATCAACCCGTGGAACAGAAGTTGTGGGAGCTTCATCACTGCAGGCTTTGAAGGAGAGGCTGGATTGCCATCTGTCAGAAATGGTGTAGGGTCTCCCGCTTGAGTGAGGGGTTGGACAAGAAGAGCAGTGGTTAGAGTGCAGCACTGCAGGCTACTTCAGCTGACTGCTAGTTCTGCAGTTCGGCTGTTCAAATCTCACCGGCTCAAGGTTGACTCAGCCTTCCATCCTTCCCAGGTGGGTGAAATGAGGACCCAGACTGTGGGGGCGATAGGCTGACTCTGTAAACCGCTAAGAGAGGGCTGAAAGCCCTATGAAGCGGTATATAAGTCTAACTGCTATTGCTGTTGCTATGACCTGCAACTAGATTCCTACTCTGTCAATCTCTTCTTTCAATACACACACACACACCATCCAAAATAACAACTGCGGGTTGAGAAATGAAATCCCAACAACCACGCGCAATAACCGGACCGCGGTTTTTTTTTGACAACCCAACATTTAACCGAACCTGCCATTTGCAGGTCGCCCAGATCTTCGAATCCCACCTTAATCGGGGGTACTTCAGCGCCCCGGGCTCCTTAGGACCCCCCCCCCCCCGCCCGGCTGGGATCGCCTCCGATCTGCCCCCGACACGAATTGCAGCATCACGGTGCGGTTCCTAGGACGCAGCCCCAAACCTTGGACCTTGGAAAGCCTTACCTGTCTGCGCGCAGAGGAGGCCGGCCAGCAGCGCGGCGAAGAGCGGCTTCATGATGCGCGGCCGGTGGCAGCTGAACGGATCGGAGGAGGAGAAGGAAGGAGAGGCGGCGGCGCCAGCGTCGCTCGGCGTTTTAAGCACCCCGCTTCGAGGGCGGAGTGAGCAGCCGGGGACGCCTCGCCCTGCCCTGCGGAACGGCCGGAGACCAGCCTCTGCGGCGTCTTGCTTCATCGTTGCGCCGGAGGAGAGCCTCTGGGGTGGGGAGAAGGACTGAGACGGGGGTCGCGCCTCTTAATTCATCTTTCCACCCTCCCACCTTCTCTCCAGTCGGGGTCCCCTATCCGCCCCACGGATTTTGCCTTGCGGAGCCCCCCTCCCCGAGCAAAATTGGGGAGCCCCCTCCCTCTGGCGTGGGGAGAGAGGCAGAGCAAGGGGTCGCCCACCTTCTCTCCAGTCGGGGTCCCCCATCCGCCCCACGGATTTTGCCTTGCGGAGCCCCCTCCCCGAGCAAAATTGGGGAGCCCCCTCCCTCTTGATTAACGGGACGACCCTCTGGCGTGGGGAGAGAGGCAGAGCAAGGGGTCGCGCCTCCTAACCCCAGCCTTTCTGCCCTCCCACCGCAGTTCTTCCCCGCTCTCCAATCGGAATCACCTTAGCCACCCCACAGGTTTTGCCTTGGGGAGTGCCCAAAATTGGGGCTAATCCTGGGGGAAGGACACTGCAAAATCCCCATTCCCTCCGGATCAGCTGGGACTCAGGAGGCAGAGAATAGATGGGGGCGCGGCCAGCCAGAGGTGGTATTTGCCGGTTCTCTGAACTACTCAAAATTTCTGCTCAAAATTGGGGCTTTTGGCTAACCTGCTGAATTTAACCACTGCCTTTGTGTCAGTAATGCTAGCCTCTTTTCTTCACTACAAGTTCAGTAGCGGGAGTGTGTGTACCACATCTTGGCATGCGCGCAGAGGGTCTGCAATGACATTTGGGTGAGTGGGCAAAGCCTTGTGTCACTGCCACCACTATTTGCCTGAACTGGTGCAAACTGGCAGAATATCACCTCTACTATTGATGTACAAGCCATTCCTGTAACAATGAGACTGTCTGATTTACAAAAACAGAATCAAGGATTGTTGTTGTTGTTAGTTGCGAAGTCATATGAAACCCACCACAACCCGGTGCACAAGACCAGGTCGAAATCAGTTGAAGGGGAGAGTGCAGGGGCGAGATGAATGAGCCGAGGTGGCGCAGTGGTTAGAGTGCAGTACTGCAGCCACTTCAGCTGACTGCTAAGCTGCAGTTCGGCGGTTCAAATCTCACCGGCTCAGGGTTGACTCAGCCTTCCATCCTTCCGAGGTGGGTAAAATGAGGACCCGGATTGTTGTTGGGGGCGATATGCTGACTCTGTAAACCGCTTAGAGAGGGCTGAAAGCCCTATGAAGCGGTATATAAGTCTAACTGCTATTGCTATTGCTATGAAAGCCTAGCAAAATCTATTAACCCACCGTTTATAATTTGGAAAAGACAAAGAACCTGAGTCCCACATTTCTGTTGCCAAGTGAGTTTAAGCCCTCTTTTAGGAGCTTTCTTGCCCGGTTGTTGTGAATCGCTGCCCTTGTTAAGTTAGGAACACGGTTGTTAAGTGAATCTGGTTTGCCCTGTCGGCTTTCCTGAGCGGAACGTCGGCAAAGCGAGATCACATGACCACGGGACTCCGCGACCGTCATAAATACGAGACAATTGCCAAGCTTCTGAACTCTGATCATCAAGATGCTGCAACAGTGGGAGAAAACCCGGTCGTAAGTCACTTTTTTCCGTGCTTGTTGTAACGGTCGCTAAATGAATGGTTGTAAGTCGAGGGACTGCCTGTATTCTAAAAATCAGGACAGTTTCCACGGGCTTCGTCATTTGGTACCACCTATCACCTATGGCATGCGGGCCACAGGTGGCACACGGAGCCCTCTCTGCAGGCACACGAGCCGTCATCCCCGCTCAGCTGCACTGCGCACGCACGCGTGCCACCTGCCAGTCATCTGATTTTTAGTTCTCTACCAGGCATGCATTAGGGCGTGGAGTAAATGCAGGAGATGCATGCCCATGCGCTGTGGGGCAAAAGTGGAGTTACAGTGGGGCACGGCATGCTAAATCGTGCCTCGTTTCTGGTCCCAGGAGGCTTCAGGGAGGCCAGCTAGGCCCAAAACGGCGCACAGGAGGGAGGGATCACACATGCGTACACTGGGGTGTGTAGCGCGGGGGGGGTTGCATGCACATGCGCAAGAGGAGGGGGGAGGGGTATGTGCACTGCATTATGGGTGTGCGGGCACACAGGCTTTCAGCACACAACCACTAAAAGATTATCCATCACTGATCTCTCACAACTCTCCGAGGACAGGAAAGAAACTAGACATGCACACCCAACAGCAGGGGTGTTCAAAGTTGGCCATTTTAAGACTTGTGGACTTCAACTCCCAGAATTCCCCTGGGGGAATTCTGGGAGTTGAAGTCCACAAGTCTTAAAATGGCCAACTTTGAACATCCCTGCCCAACGGAGACATGAAAACGAGGCTGTTTGTTACCACGTCCACGTAATGAAAAGTGTATACGCCGGTCTTTATGTAGATATTCTTTTTTTTTTTTTTTGTATATGCATATATCTGCTTATCACGGCCAAGCCTAAATATACCCTCTGATTTAATATCTGGAACTTAATTACAAGGCTTTAGGTGCTACTACATTGTTTATCATACAAAAATGCTTTGCTACTGTGTTTTTTAAACTCCTCCCACTCTGACTTGGCCACAAGTTAAGGATGCCCTTGGTTTTTCTCTTTTAACGATCTCGCCTTCTCCATCTCTCCTAGCCCATAAGCCGCGTGGAATTCGAATGTCCTGTCTTCTAGAGGTGCGGTTTGTCAATTTTAGCAAGTTTAAGACGGGTGGACTTTGACACCCAGAATTAACACCCCACCCCACCCCCAAGCCGGCCTGGAATGGACGTGGAAATTAAGATTATAATCCTTGATTTTCCCTTGGCCTGCAAGGCCATCCAACCGGTCAGTCCTAGAGGAGATCAACCCTGACTGCTCTTTAGAAGGCCAGATCCTGAAGAGGAAACTCAAAGACTTTGGCCACCTAATGAGAAGGAAGAAGGACTCCCTGGAGAAGAGCCTCATGCTGGGAACGATGGAGGGCAAAAGAAGAAGAAGGGGACGGCAGAGAAGGAGGTGGCTGGATGGAGTCACCGAAGCAGTCGGCGTGAGCTTAAATGGACTCCAGAGGATGGTAGAGGACAGGAAGGCCTGGAGGAACATTATCCACGGGGCAAAGGGAGGACGGGGGTAGATAGGGAGAAATCCTAAAAAAAAATTCCTACCTTTTCCTGTGGGCGTGGCTTGGTGGTGGTGGGGGTCATGTGACTGAGTAGGCATGGGTGTGAGTGATGTCAAGCTGGCCATGCCCACTCAGTCAAATGCCCCCCACCTAGCCACGCCCACCGAACCAGTAGTGGAAATTTTTGAAACCCATCAGTGGAATGGACCTAGGACAACAATAGAAGATAGAATAAAAATAGAAGATAGAATAAAAATAGATTAAAAAAGAAGAAGAAGATAGATTCCTCCCCACCGCCACCCCGGCCGTGGTGCAGGAGGCCATCTAGGCCATACCCGAGAGAGCCGAGGTGGCGCAGTGGTTAAATGCAGTACTGCAGGCTACTTCAGCTGACTGCAGTTCAACAGTTCGGCTGTTCAAATCTCACCGGCTCAGGGTTGACTCAGCCTTCCATCCTTCCGAGGTGGGTAAAATGAGGACCCATATTGTGGGGGCAATATACCGACTCTGTAAACCGCTTAGAGAGGGCTGGAAGCCCTATGAAGCGGTATATAAGTCTAACTGCTATTGCTATTGCTATTGCTATACCCACCATGGCCACGCCCACCCAGCAACCAGGCAGAGGAACCCTTGGTAAAAATTCTGAAACCCACCCCTGAAGAGGGGGACCAAGCTGTTCACCAACCCAGTGAATTTTTCAGCCTAGGGGAAGAGGTCTGTTTCTTAATACCTGTGATGGGTTTGCTGTGAGCATATCGTTTATGGCTGGTATTTTTTTTTTCATATCGAACAAAACACCCTTTTTTTTTCTTTTTTTTTTCTTTTCACCTTCAGCGAGAAATTCCTTTTCTCTCTTTTCTGTAATGCACAAAAACAGAAGAACATTTGAGTCGCCTCCCTTAGGCCCCAAATATCTTGGGCTTGTTATGTTAAGTAGTTGCAGGAGCCAAGGTGGCGCAGTGGTTAAATGCAGCACTGCAGGCTACTGCTAGATCAGCAGTTCAGCAGTTCAAATCTCACCGGCTCAGGGT
This sequence comes from Thamnophis sirtalis, assembly GCF_051295495.1. Lineage (NCBI taxonomy): Eukaryota > Metazoa > Chordata > Lepidosauria > Squamata > Natricidae > Thamnophis > Thamnophis sirtalis. The sequence goes on along the minus strand of NW_028261382.1, from coordinate 102,789,515 downwards.
TGACTCAGCCTTCCATCCTTCCGAGGTGGGTAAAATGAGGACCCGGATTGTTGTTGGGGGCAAATATGCTGACTCTGTAAACCGCTTAGAGAGGGCTGAAAGCCCTATGAAGCGGTATATAAGTCTACTGCTATTGCTATTGCTATTGCTATTGCAGGGCTGAACATGCGAAAGGATTGAGAGCCACAGTTAGGTTTCAATGCTGGAATTTTGACCAGGAATTTAGGCAGTCATAATTACCAACAAAGGAATGCTCCCAGGTATGTATGGGAAGCTTTCTCCTCGTTTTGGAAGATTATCTTCTACCATAAAGGTCAAGGTAAAAGTTCCCCTTGCACATATGTGCTAGTCGTTCCTAACTCTAGGGTGCCCATCTCTGTTTCAGAGCCGAAGAGCCAGCGCTGTCCAAAGACGTCTCTGTGGTCATGTGGCCGGCATGACTAAATGCTGAAGGTGCACGGAACGCTGTTCCCTTCCCACCAAAGGTGGTTCCTATTTTTCTACTTGCATTTTTTATGTGCTTTCGAACTGCTAGGTCGGCAGAAGCTGGGACAAGTCACGGGAGCTCACTCCGTTTCGCGGTGCTAGGGATTCAGACCGCCGAACTGCCAACCTTTCTGATTGACAAGCTCAGCATCTTAGCCACTGAGCCACCACATCCCTAGAGATGCAGAGAGAGAGACAGAGAGAGAGGGAGAGAGAGAGAGAGAGAGAGAGAGAGAGAGAGAGAGATGATAGATAGATGATAGATAGATAGAGAGAGAGAGACAGAGAGAGAGGGAGAGAGAGAGAGAGACAGAGAGAGAGAGAGAGATGATAGATAGATAGATAGATAGATAGATAGATAGATAGATAGATAGATAGATAGATAGATAGATAGATAGATAGATAGATAGATAGATTGATACCCTCTGTTGGGCTTTAAATTTGAGCTTGAATTCTGATTGGTTGTCAGACTCCCACGGAGCCATGCAGGGGCAACTCTGTAGGCTGTCCTGAATCCCAGGCTTGGTTGAGCCTTGCTGGGTGATGATGTAATGAAAGGACTTTGGGATTCCTATTACGGCTCTCCTGAAGGAGTTAGATCTTAGTTATGTAGAATAGACTGGCTCAGGCCTTAATGGCCCATTTACAAAGGTACGGCGGGGGGGGGATGAGTTTCTGCCTCCCTTTTAGGGGAAATATTCTGTCCTCTTAATATTTCTTAAAATATTTCATTTTTCTAGGAGAGGGCCGGGCGCTAACTTCCTACAATGGTTTACAGAAGACTCTGCTCTTTTGCAGAGCAGAGTCTTTATGCTCTTTTGCATAAATGCTAATTCTGTTTTTTTGTTTTCTCATTTGGCTCCATTGTGTAATCTGTCTGGGGTTTAGCCAACTCCCCTAAACCAGAAACATGATAGTGAAGCACTGAAAGTCAACACTTTGGAACTTTTGTGGTTTTCCGATATGCCTTTAGGTGACGTGTAAACAGGGTTCCTGCCAGTTCTAAGCTCTTCTATAGAAGAGGTTCCACAAATATACAGTGCCGTTTAGAACCGGTTCCAGCTCCCTCCCCCCGCCCGTCCTCACATCATCAAGATGAAGAGCGAGAGGAGGAATTCTGGGAGTTGAAGTCCACAAGTCTTAAAGCTGTCAAGTTTGAACACCCCTGGGTTGTTGTTTTTTTCTAAAGGGCTACGGGTGCGAGTGTCTTGTAACTTGACAGCTTTAAGATTTGCACACTTCAATGCCAGAGTTCCTGAGCCAACATGACTGGAGGAGGAATTCTGGGAGTTGAAGTCCACAAGTCTTAAAGCTCTCAACTTTGAACACCCCTGGGGTTTTTTTCCCCCTAAAGGGTTAGGGGTGCAAGGGTCTTGTAACTGACAGCTTTAAGACTGAGTTTCTGAGCCAACATTTTGATTGCTAAGCAAGAGCGTTGTTAAATGAGTTTCACCACATTTTACAAGTTGGCCACGCCCACCCAGTCACATGGCCGGAAAGCCACTCCCACAAAACAGGCCACACCCACAGAAGAGGTTCTAAAAAAAAAATTAAACCCACCATTGCGTGTAAAGATTTGTGAATCACAACCCTTAACACGGAAGCCTAATTTTCCCTAAGTCCCAATAGTCTTTTTCACCGCCTAAATCCCCAAATATCTGGATTGGGATTTATATTTGGCTCCACTGGGGTTTTCAGCCGAGGTGGCGCAGTGGGTAGAGTGCAGTACTGCAGGCTATTTCAGCTGACTGCAGTTCTGCAGTTCGGCGGTTCTAATCTCACCGGCTCAAAGGTTGACTCAGCCTTCCATCCTTCCGAGGTGGGTAAAATGAGGACCCGGATTGTTATTGGGGGCGATATGCTGACTCTGTAAACCGCTTAGAGAGGGCTGAAAGCCCTATGAAGCGGTATATAAGTCCAACTGCTATTGCTATTGCTATTCTTCACAGCCTAGTTCCGCAAACTGTGTGTGACTCCACTGAGCGGCTGATGATTTGGGGATTGTGAAAATAGGAAAAGAGAAATATGAGAGGGAAAAGGAAACCTGTGGGAAGGCCGTATGCTTTTTAATTAAGCAGGCTGACTTGGAAAACCTGTTGAGTCTGTCTTCCAGGAGACAAATAAGAGAGTAAAACAGGTCCATTAAACCGGCAGCTGAAGCAACTTCCAAAAACGTAGGAAAGTTATTTCTGAATGGAAAAAAAAATCCTGTTGTTTTTCAGCTGGGAATGGAATGAAGGCCATCGGACCATAAATTAAGTTCTACTTAAGATGATTTATTGCTCAGGCTTGTACACAAGAATCTGGTCAACCAACGGTCAGCAATAAATTAGCGCTAGATAATTTCAGCCGCATCTGGTGTCCAAAAGGAGTCGGAAACCCTGACACGAACTTGTGGTTTTAGACAAATAAATATATTTTATAGCTACACAGAAATCTAGATCGTGTGAGGGGAGCAAATATCCATTGGAAAGTTTCAGGTAGTAGAGCCTAGGAGTGAGCTTGCAGGCCGCACTGAACCAAAGTTTTAAAACTGGCATAATTGCAGAACGTACCAGGCTAATATTTCCAAATGTGCTGCATTTTCTGCAGAGTTTGCACTTGTTAATGGATATATTTAGAGCAGGGAGAATGAGACGGCGGGGAAATGAGGAACTGAAAGTCACAAGCGTCTGAGGACTTCAAATGTACACGGGTGTTTGCAGAGAGCGACGTCCAGTAAGAAAGCAAGAAAGAATGTGGAAGTAAAACAGGGGAATGCGTATGTCAGTAAAAAAATAAGGTATATGTAATGTGGCTCGAGATGGGAATCTGGCACTCTGGCGCATCCTCTGCCAGATAGCGATCCTTGTAGGATTTGCTATTTGCTATACAGGAACGCATTGCAATGGAAGATTTACAATGTGGGTTTTGCTGTGCAATGGCATTGCTCATGTTCAAGATAGCTCATGAAACAAATAAACCTCCGATCTTAAAGTAAGATTTGTCGCTTGTGGTCGCTTGTGGTTTCCCTTTGTTTTTTATATGAGGCAAAAATTTTTACGACAATAGTCAGGCAAACAGGAGCAACAAGAGCTAAATCACCACAGCAGGAACATCATGAGGTAAATTCCCACACACACGGCAGGAAAAAAAGGCGGGAAATAAGGAAACGCCCCCTTTTCGCTCACAACAACCAATCAGAGCTTAGATTGCCTCATGCGATAGCCAGTTTTCTTCGACTAATTAGCTAACAACTGTCTTTTCTTACTCATTGTCCAACCCTTCACTGCTCCAGCTATTAAATATCTCGATAATAAGGGTCAATGGACTTGGATCACTCATGTGAACGTAATGACTCTAGGTTTAGTCCACATTCTGGACAGAGGGGATGGGTCAAAGAGGCCATTAAGATTGATCATAGCAATAGCAATAGCAGTTAGACAGATATACCGCTTCATAGGGCTTTCAGCCCTCTCTAAGCGGTTTACAGAGTCAGCATATCGCCCCCCCCCCCCCCCCCCCACAGTCTGGGTCCTCATTTCACCCACTTCGGAAGGATGGAAGGCTGAGTCAACCTTGAGCCGGTGAGATTAGAACCGCTGAACTGCAGATAGCAGTCAGCTGAAGTGGCCTGCAGTACTGCACTCTAGCCACTGCGCCACCTCGGCTCGATCATCCCTCCCTCAACGGAGGAGGAGGGGTATGAAACCTCCTATCTCAAGCCTACAACATAGTCCTTTCAGCAGTTTCTAGAAGGTTCTACACCAGTGATGGGTTGCTGCTGGCAATTCTGCCGGCTTGGTACGTGCGCAGTTTTGCATGCGCAACATCCAGCTGGTCTTCAAGTTTCTCCTGTACATCCCGGTTTGGGCACTTGGTGCCGAAAAGGTTCGGCATCACTGGCATAGAACTAAGGAGAAATTTTCCGAGAAATTTCCTGGTTTCCACCACTCTGGCACTCTGGCGCATGCGAAGACCAGCTAGCTGACGCACGCATGCCCACAGAGTGGGCTCTGTGTGCCAACTCTGGCACTCATGCCATAGGTTTGCCATCATGGTTCTAGGCTGTTTCTGTCCTTGATTAATTTCCATCCATTGCTTTGGGAAACAAGTTGACTCCCTCTTCTTTATGGCAGCCCCCCCAAATATTGGAAGACTGCTATCATGTCTCCCCTAGTTCTTCTTTTCATTAAACTAGACATACCCAGTTCCTGCAACCGTTCTTCATATCTGGTGGGTGCTCTACCTTGAAGCCATGGTAGCTGGCCCCAACTTGGGCTTATTTGAAAAGGGCTGTTGAAGTCTTCCTGCTTATGAAGTAAAGGTTTCTGATTTGGGGTTCAAGATCTTTCCCAGGTATCCCTAAGACCAATAACTCAACCAACAGGTTGTGCAAAAAAACAACAACAAACACCATACAAGCTCATTTCAATATATAATTACTCTGGCGAGATTGTTATATACCCAGAGATGGAATTGTTTGACATTACCCATTCTGGAGGATGTTATTGAAATAGACAAATTGACTTCTTTGATTAGAGAAAAGATATAATCTACAGTGCATTTGTTAGTGATGGGAAACCACTTATGAACTTCTTGCATAAAACAAACACACACTTGTCATGTATGGTTTTGATGAGTAGACAGGATAGCTTATAGAATATAGAATCAAATGATGTAATTGAGATTCTCAGCCATCCAGGTCATGGTTCTCCCAAAAATGCTTTTTTTTTCAAGAGACAACTGGGCTTCCTTTGTTCATGTTATTTTTCTTTTTCCTTCTTTATATTAGTTTGCCTTAGTCTTCATCTTCTTGTTTACACATTTGTTTGTTTTGTTTGTTTGTTTGTTTATTAGCAATAGCAGTAGACTTATATACCGCTTCATAGGGCTTTCAGCCCTCTCTAAGCGGTTTACAGAGAGTCAGCATATTGCCCCCAACAATCTGGGTCCTCATTTTACCCACCTTGGAAGGATGGAAGGCTGAGTCAACCCTGAGCCGGTGAGATTTGAACCGCTGAACTGCTGATCTAGCAGTAGCCTGCAGTGCTGCATTTAACCACTGCGCCACCTTGGCTTATATTTATATGCCGCCCTTTTCCCTTGAAGGGGACTCAGGGCGGCTCACAACTCAAACCAGGGAAGGGGGATACAGACAAAAAATTAAAAAACGACACATAACAATGCATGATTTAAAACACAAAACAGTCATACCATTCGAGACGGGGGCAACAGCTCTTTAGCCCCAGGCCTGTCGGAACAGCCAGGTTTTAAGGGCTTTGCGGAAGGCCTGGAGGGTGGCGAGGGTTCGAATCTCCACAGGGAGTTCGTTCCAGAGGGTCGGAGCAGCCACAGAGTAGGCTCTCCTCCGGGTAGTCGCCAGTCGACACTGGCCGGCGGATGGAATTCGGAGGAGGCCTAATCTGTGGGATCTAATCGGTCTAGTGGAGGTAATTGGCAGTAGGCGGTCTCTCAAGTACCCACATTTTACACACACAAACACACACACACAAACACACACTCCAGAAGCCTCGCACGAGTAGTAGTAAAGTAAATTGGTAGTAAAATAAATTGTAACCCACCACAAACACACACACACACACACACAGTACCTTCACACATATATACAAAAATGACTCAGGTGAACAAGAGCGAACTTGGTAGAAGAATGCACTGTGAGTTGGTTTCCCAAACTCAGCCTTAAAATGGCTATGAGAAATTAAAGTTTCTAATAAGGAGCCAACATGTCTGCTATCTGCCAACTCCAGATTGTTGTCATTGGCCTCTTAAAAGTCTCCCGTCTTGCTCTCATGAGCTCCGTTTTCACTGGCAGAGGCACCGTGGGCCCCCCGTCAGCCAGATCTCAACACCCCGTAGTCCGGATCCACTCCCTACGCCTTGAGTTTGACACCTCTGATTTAAACATACTCTAGGAAGGGGAAATGTGATCCAGAATAATGAGATTGTATGCTGATGACATGTTAGAGCCCTCTCATAAGTATATAAATTACAATGTCGTGCACCAGGTCCTTGGGGGCTGACGCAGAGGCTTAATTGTGAGTCCAGGAGTGTTTTGTAATTTTGAAAACAAGGATCTCACAAACCGGAGGAGTAAATGCTGAAGATTTGCTGCATAAATATTTAGGAGCGAGAGGCAGTGACTCACTCGTGAAGGACTAATTAATCTCTTTGCAAAACAGTATTTAGCCAGTGTGTAGCTGCTGCTGTCTCAGGAAAAGTTCACAGAGAAGAGGAAAAGTTTTGTTTTGTTGTTTTCTATAACTCTTTACAAAGGCTCTTTAGTTGAATCTCGGAAGAAGATTCAGAGGTTCAGCTTTGTAGTGTGATGCTGTGTCTCAGTTATTTACTATAAGGAGCCGAGGTGGCGCAGTGGTTAAATGCAGCACTGCAGGCTACTTCAGCTGACTGCAGTTCTGCAGTTCGGCTGTTCAAATCTCACCGGCTCAGGGTTGACTCAGCCTTCCATCCTTCCGAGGTGGGTAAAATGAGGACCCGGATTGTTGTTGGGGGCGATATGCTGACTCTGTAAACTGCTTAGAGAGGGCTGAAAGCCCTATGAAGCGGTATATAAGTCTAACTGCTATTGCTATTGCTATTGCTAATACCACTTCTGAATGTCGTATGTTTTTTTGAAGCTTAAGTTCAGAATTGTCAGATTCAAATGTCTTAGTAGTTCTTCTCTGATAAAGCTCAGAGGATTCTTGGCTGGCAGCTCAACATTTGATGATATGTTCTAGCAGGAAGCTGTCAGTCCATCAGTTTCTGGCATCTAGTGCTGTGTACATATTCATTACGGAGTTTCACATGCCTACTCATCCCTAGAATCCATAATGAGTTTCAACAGTCCTGCCAAGGGTATTATTATGCTTCCTCAGTTCCACGATTCAGAATCGGCGGTGTCAATCTCTCAGCAATTAGGAACAGCCACTCCAAGAAACCCAGCGATTGTGATCTACACCTCCTAGTTTCATGGATTCTATGACCGGTAGTAGCTGTTCTCACCAGCACCATGGTTTATTCCCTGCTTCCAAAATGAAATATCGGGGGGATAAGAGATGGAATTAACAAAACAAAGCTGGAACAAACAGATGGAAACTGATTAAGGGTAGATGTACTCTAGAAATGAGGAGAGATTTTCTGAAAGTGAGAACAATCTACCAGTGGAACAAGTTGCCTTTAGAAGTTGTGGGTGCTCCATCACTGGAAGTTTGGAGAACCATTTGTCTGAAATGATGTAGGGTCCTCTGCTTGAGCAGGGGGTTGGACTAGAACAGTGGTCTCCAACCTTGGCAACTTTAAGACTTGTGGACTTCAACTCCCAGAGTCCAACTCTGAGAGTTGAAGTCCACAGGTCTTAAAGTTGCCAAGGTTGGAGACTACTGGACTAGAAGACCAGTTAAACGTGAGCCAACAGTGCGTTGCACTGTTGAAGTTTAAGTCCACAGGTCTTAAAGTTGCCAAGGTTGGAGACCACTGGACTAGAAGTCCAGTTAAACATGAGCCAACAGTGCGTGGCAGCAGCCCCAAAATGCCAACGCAATCCTAAATTGCATTAACAGAGGGATATAATCACGATCAAGGGAGGTACTAATACTACTCTATAAAGCCTTAGTAAGACCACACCTAGACTCCTGCATCCAGTTTTGGTCACCACACTATAAAAAAGACGGTGAGACTCTAGAAAGAGTGCAGAGAAGAGCAACCAGGATGATTAGGGGACTGGAGACTAAAACATAGGATGAACGGTTGCAGGAACTGGGCATAGCTTGTCTAGTGAAGAGAAGGACCAGGGGTGACATGATAGCATCTTGCAATATTTGAGGGGCTGCACCAGAGAAGAGTGGGTCAAGCTATTCTCCAAAGCACTCTAAGGCCGGGCAAGGAATAATGGATGGAAACTGACCAAGGAGAGATTCAACCTGGAAGTAAGGAGAAATTTCCTGACAGTGAGAGCAATCAACCAATGGAACAGATGTTGCCTTCAGAAGTTGTAAATGCCCCAACACTGGAAGTTTTAAAGAAGATGTTGGATAACCATTTGCCTGTAGTGGTATAGGGTTTCCTGCCTAAGCATGGAACTGGACTAGATGACCTCCAAGGTCCCTTCCAACTCTGTTATTCTATTCTATTTCAGACAAATGGTTGTCGAATCTCTTCTTAAAATCCCCCACAACCTCAAATTGTTCCTCTGATTAATTGGTACTCCTTCTAATCTTCTCATCCTCCTCCTGTCCTTTTTGGCATGAATATGTAGGTGGAGTTGAGTAGAACATGGACAATAATATTTAAATGCCTCTTAACAGAATGGCCCTGTAAAAAGCTGTGCCAGACTAAAATCCTATTCAATAATCTACTTAGTCAGCTTAAGGATGTACCCTTAATCATTTGTTCCTCTTGGTTTCTGCGCGACACCAACAATTGGAAAAGTGCCTCCGGCTAGCTGACACAGGTGTAAAAGCAGGAAGTTCAGACTCTAGACGGGGCTGAAGGAAGGAAGTCAAACATATATTTGACATACCATCAAAGTACATAATTTAATGGTGCCAAAATACACACGGCATGTTTAGGAAGAGTAGCATGAAATTAAGGAACAAGGCTTAAAGCATTGTGTAAAACTGGGAGGCTTGGTGGAGTTGTCGGAAGTTCATTGCTAAAGTTTATAACCGTTTTGTCAGAGTTTGCTGCAGAAAAAACCACATCCGGTAAGCACACACAGATAACCGATTCAGCTGGATTCATTAACGTCTTTATAGACATAATAACAGATGAATACCAATAGTAGATTCTTTCAACGTGGTCAGAAGACAAGCAGGAAGGAACAGTTTCACCTCAAGAGTTCAGAGCAGACGGAGAGGTTTCAGTTTCGATTCTCAGCACAGACGCAGATCTGTTTAAGCTCCCATTGGCTGACGTAGTTGCCATGCCTATTCATTGGCTGACCTTGTTACCATGTCTCTCCCAGTCATGAATATTCTAACACATTTTATGACTTATAGAACGTAAAATAACAGAGTTGGAAGAGGACCTTGGAGGTCTTCTAGTCCTGGAAGAGGAGACCATTTCAGACAACTGGTTGTCTATTATCTTCTGAAAAACCTGAAGTGTTGGAGCACCCACAACCTCTGGAGGAAAGATGTTCCACTGACTAATCAACAAAAATAAGAGAGTCGGAAGGGACCTTGAAGATCTTCTAGTCCAACCCCATGCTAGAGCATGAGACACTATACTGGTTGTCTATGCTCATATACCTCCAGGAATGGAGCACCTGCAACTTCTGGTTGCAAGTTGTTCCACTGGTTAATAGTTCTCACTACCAGGAAGTTTCTCCTTAATTCCAGTTTGCCTCTCTCCTGGTTTAGTTTCCATCCATTGTTTCTTGTCCTGCCTTCTGGTGCTTTGGAAAATAAGTTGATCCCTTTGTCGGAAGAAATGTCCTTCTGGGTTCGGCTCCAAGTGGGGAAAAAGACACTGGAGACACGGAGGCTGCTTGGAAAGATGGTTTTAATGGTGGACAGGACCCCATGGCTTGAAGTCCTGAACAGGAAAGGGGGATCACATGCTTCAGTGTTGGTGGAGAAGAAGGGAAGGGAGGACTGAGATGCTGAAAGTCCCTAATTTTATGCCCTCTCTGGCCTTTGATCTTGAGCTTGTATCCTGATTGGTTATCAGACTCCCATGGGGGCCATGCAGGGGCAACTCTCTAGGCTGCGTTTTCAATCCAGGTTTGGTTGAGTTCTCAGATGCCATGTGGCGAGTTGGGTAAAAGGGCCAATATTATCATGCCTTAATCCCATCTCCCTGGAGCTGAAGGGGAGAACTCTTTATTATGTAAAGTGGACTAGCTCAGGCTTCAATGGCTCATTGACAAAGTGGGGATGGGCAGGAAGCTGCAGGGAGCTATTCTGTCTTTTAAAACACGTTTCTCCATTTTCACATCCAGGGAAATATTCTGCCTTTTCAATATTTCCTAGGATATTTCATTTTTCTGGGAGAGGGCTGGGTGATAAACTTCCTACACCGGTACAGTGGCCGCTGCTGCCAGCTGCCTTCGGTACGCCTTTACTGAGACATATCGCCCAGAACTCACCGCTGGCACCAGCATGCCTGTCCTACTCAGAGGTGGGTTGCTACCAGCATTACTGTCGGTTCGGCGTGCAAGTGAGAACCATCAACCCATGGGACAGAAGTTGCCTTCAGAAGTTGTGGGCGCTTTGCCACTGGAGGCTTTCAAGAAGAGGCTGGACTGCCGTCGGTCAGAAATGGTGTAGGGTCTCCTGCTTGAGTGGGGTGGTGGTGGACTAGATCAGTGTTTCTCAACCTTGGGGACTTTAAGCCCCGTGGACTTCAACTCCCAGAATTCCCCCAGCCAGCTCTGCTGGCTGGGGGATTCTGGGAGTTGAAATCCACAGGACTTAAAGTCCCCAAGGTTGAGAAACACTGGACTAGATGACCTATAAGTTCCCTTCCAATGCTGTTAATCTGTTTTTTAAAAAATCTGTCCCAATGCTTTTTTAAGGTGGCAACTGGACTTTCTTGTTTAACTTTAACAACTTTTAATAAATTTATACGCCGCCCAATCCCGTAGGACTCCGGGTGGCTTACAGAAAAAGTTAATATAAGGAGTTATAAAATAAGGAAACAATTTAAAAAGAAACCATTTAAAAACAACGCACCATACCCTCAATCTGGGTGGGGCTGGACCTCATTCTTGGAGTCAACAGCCCCAGGCCTGCCGGAATAGCCAGGTTTTAGTGGCTTTTCGGAAGGCCGAGAGAGTGGGGAGGGTCCGGATCTCTACGGGGAGATCGTTCCACAGGGTCGGAGCAGCTACAGAGAAGGCCCTCCTCCGAGGAGCCGCCAGCCGGCATTGTCCGGTCGACGGCACCCGGAGGAGGCCCAGTCTGTGAGTTCTTATCGGCCGTTGGGAGGTATATTGTTCCCCCCCCCCCCGTTTTTTTCTTTGAGGGTGTTTTGCTTCTCATCCAAGAAGCTTCTTCAGCTCCCCAATAACCCATTCCCCACTATCCTGTCAGAGTTGAAGAAGCTTCTTTTTTTTTAAATTGAAAATTTTTGAAAAAAAAAACTTTTACAAATGTTTACCTCCCTCCTCCTCCCCTCCCCCCAACCTTCCCCCCCCCCCGACTTCCCAGGACCAATACAAGGTATAAATCTTTAACCAAGATACTCTAAAATAAACTTTTAAAAAGTTAGTATCATCTTTCATTTGAGCTTTAGCTCCTCTTTGCTAGGCTAACTCTAAACAGATTATATCGTTCCTTGTTTCTTCAGTCATAAACTATCTGGAATTTCTTAGTCCCATATTTATTTTGAGTATAGTCAATCCATCTTCTCCACTCCAGTTTATATCTCTCATTTTTCAGCATAATATTTTTTTATTATTATTTCCATTTCATTCTATACAATCACATATTTACTGTGCATAACCGGGGCATATGACATTGAGTAATAAACACAGCCCTCACTTATATAGAAAATGCCCCCTACAATACAAACCGAATATACCACCTTGGCCCACCATACACCCTCTTTCAACCCCCTCCAACTTTCATTCTCCCTTCTTACATACCCCTCTACTACCTACTTCCCCTCCCCCTCTATCACTCCCTCTCTTCATCCATTCCCTCCCTTCCTTCTCCTCCTCCTCTCTCACACCCTCTCCACCCTCCTTCTTCTTTCACTCAACTCCTCCCTTCGGTGTACTTCTATTGCCTTCCAATATATTCAGCTTGTTCTATTTTAACACTAACATTAAAAAGCCACAGTATACAGGTGCAATCATGTACTTTAGAGTTTAACACATATTATATTTCCCCCCTCCCCCCCTCCCCCTAGAACCCCACCTCCAGTTTATATCTCTCATTTGAGTGGTCCTTGAGATATGCTGATATTTTAGCCGTAAGTTTGTTACTTTTAATGTCCATTCTTGAATAGTAGGCAAGCCTTCCTTCTTCCAGTATTGCGCCACCAACACCACCAGAGTTGAAGAAGCTCCTTGAAGGAGAAGTGAAACATCTTCAAAAGAAAAAAAACAAGAAAGTCCCGTTGCCTCCTGAAAATCCACCTTTGGAACCGCTGGTTTTCTTACCTGCTTCTAGCAAACCAAGTATATATAGCAAAAGATTCTGTCATCTGCACTTTTGGCTCTGCCCACCAGAGGGCACTCTTGCACGGAGCAAAACTTCATAGCTCATTTTATTTTAAAACCTTATTGCTTTCCAAATTAGGGATTTGTTGAGAAAACTAACACTGGGCTTAAACTAGCAGTTTGTTCACTAGATTGAACAAACAGCCTTTATTCTACCAGAGCTTTGCACCACTTTGGAAAGAGTTTTTCAAGACCCCCTTCTTCAGCAGTGTCTTCATCAGGCACCATCATCTGTGAAGGATCAAATATTGATTAAAAAAAACAGAATATTAGAGTTGGAAGGGACCTTGGAGGTCCTCTAGTCCATCCCTCTGCTTAGGCAGGAGACCCTATACCATTCCAGACAAATGATTATCCAACATCTTCTTAAAAACTTCCAGTGTTGGAGCAATCACAACTTCTGGAGGCAAGTTGTTCCACTGATTAATTGTTCTAACAATTAATCTGCTCAGTTCTAAGTTGCTTCTCTCCTTGATTAGTTTCCACCCATTGCTTCTTGTTCTGCCCTCAGGTGCTTTGGAGAATAGTTTGACTCCCTCTTCTTTGGGGCAACCCCTGAGATATTGGAAGACTGCTATCATGTCTCCCCTGGTCCTTCTTTTCATTAAACTAGACATTCCCAGTTCCTGCAACCGTTCTTCCTTTGTTTTAGTCTCCAGTCCCCTAATCCTCTTTGTCCCTTCCAACTCTGCTATTGTATCATTGTATTATTATTGTAATCCTATGCTGTCCTGAAGGGTCATGTCTTAATCCCATCACCCTGGAGCTGGAGGTCCTACTCAATGGGCACCAAATATCTCTTGGTGGCAAGGACAATGAGTTTCCTTTCTGCCTGTTAAGAAACACGTTTTTCTCCATTCCTCCTTTAGGGAAATATAATATTCTGCCTTTTTAATATTTTTCAACATATTTCATTCTTCTAGGAGAGAGGGGGGGTCTTCCCTCACGTCATTAAGTGAATCATCCCAATGTTATGACCCCTGGGTTTTGGGGTTTTTTTTTGCCATGGTTGTTCAATAACTTAACTGCGGTTCTAAAATGGAACATGGAGACATCAAGCAAACTTTCCACCGGGTGAGATGGGCAGCAAATAAATTTAATAAATAAAGATAGTCCTCTACAACCCATTTGTCATATTTTCCTGAATATACACATGTATTCTATTGTCAGATTCCCACCTAAGGGCCATGTAAGGGTCATGTTTGACTGAGCTAGGTTTGATTGAAGTTTGCCGGGAGTCATGCAATGTCCTTAGGAGATTGGGCTCTGTTGTCTTAGTGGTTTAATCCCATTATGTCCTGGAGGGTCAGGTTTTAATCCCATCACTCTGGAGCTGGAGGTCTTTTATTTGGTAGGTAGGGTGGCCCAGTCTTTCTCAGTGGGCACAAAATATCTGCTGGGGCTATTAAGGAAGGTGGGGGTGGCTTTCTTGTACTTGAGAGACCGCCTTCTGCCCATTACCTCCCACAGACCCATTCGATCCCACAGATTAGGCCTCCTCCGTATTCCATCTGCCGGCCAATGTCAGCTGGCGACTACTCGGAGGAGGGCCTTCTCTGTGGCTGCCCCGGCCCTTTGGAATGAGCTCCCCGTGGAGATTCGTACCCTCTCCACCCTTCGGGCCTTCCGGACGGCCGTGAAGACCTGGCTGTCCCAGCAAGCCTGGGGTTGAGTCCCCCCCCCTTTTAAATTGTTCGTATTGTCTGATTGTTTTGTCTTACTTTTTGTAATTTCCCCTCCCTTGGCTTTTGTTCAGCCGCCCTGAGTCCCTTCGGGGAATAGGGCGGCCTACAAATTGAATAAACTCCAAACTCCAACTCCTTTCCAAAAGTACGTTTCTCCATTTCTCATTCAGGGAAATATAACATTCTTCCTTTTTAATGTTTCTCAAAATATTTCATGGTTCTAGGAGACGGGTGGGTGTGTCTTCCTTCACTACAAACACTAGTGTGTTTGTGTGTGGGCATTCAAGAAATCTAGAGAACTGAATACCCACCCCAGGCTTCCCTTCTCCTCCTGTCCCCCCCCCCCATCACAACCCTTTCTGGAAGATGTAGAAGAAGCTGACGAGGATGGCCCCCATCACAAGGACACCGCTGCTTTGCACACCACTGGGCCCAGTGCTGTTGCAGTAATCAGTTTGGCAGCACTGTGAGGAGACGTTGGATCCTTGGATTTCCAGGCGGAATCGGGAGCATTTTGGGGAACACCATTTGCTAATCATCAGTTCTTCCCCTAAAGAGAGAAGAACAAACAAGCATTGGAATGGGAGGGAGAAGAGACTTATCTGTTTAACAACTAATTCCCACAACACTATCAAATTATTTACTAAGACTGTATTATTATCATTATTATTCTCTTCCTTCCTAGTACCTATCTCTCCCCACTTATGACTATAACCATGTTGCTTGTATCATTAAAATGTATATGGTTTTATTTGTTTCCTAGTATAATTTGATTGCTTATTAGTAACCTATGACTTTCACTAAGTGTTGCATCTTATGATCCTTGATGAATGTAGTTTATTTTTCTTTATGTATTGTGTTTCCCCGAAAATAAGACAGGGTCTTATTTTCTTTTGACCCCCAAATAAAGCCTTATTTGGGGGGAGATCTTATTTGGCCTTATTTTTGGGGAGGTCTTATTATTTTTGAGGTGCAGGAGGAGGTGAGCGTAGTCACTTCATGGCTGCTGCTGTGTTGCAATATTTTGGGGGAGGGCTTATTTTCAGGGGAGGTCTTATTTTCAGGGGAGGGCTTATTTTAGCATATGTGCTCAAAAGCTTATTATCTGGGGAGGTCTTATTTTCGGGGAAACAGGGTCCACTGAGAGCACATTCCTTGTGTGTCCAACCACACTTGGCCAATAAAGAATTCTATTCTATTCTATTCTATTCTATTCTATTCTATTCTATTCTAGCCGCCCGGAGTCCTTCGGGATTGGGCGGCATATAAATGCAGTTAATAAAATAAATAATAAAATAAATAATATTCTATTCTATTCTATTCTATTCTATTCTATTCTATTCTATTCTATTCTATTCTATTCTACTCTACTCTACTCTATTCTATTCTATTCTATTCTTATTTCTATTCTATTCTCTATTATTTTATTCAGGTAGCAGTTATCATAAGAGGCAGCTACTACTCCACTCTGCTTAACAATGCCACTTGCCCTATGCTCAACCTGATTGATTCCTGTGAATTTTCTTCAAAGGACAAATTATTGTTCAAATTTCTGGCTCTCTTTTAGATTCCGGGAAGTTTTCTTTGTCATCTCTCCCTATTCCAATCTCCTTCACTTCTACCAAGGAAGTGGGTCTTGGCCCTATTGAAGTTCCTGCTTACTCATCATGATTGCTGAGTCTTACCGGGTCCTTGCTGGGTTTGTGACGCACAGAATTTTTCCATGTCGGAGCATCTAATGGAGGTGGAACAATCCGCATGGGATTTTACATTTTCGCATCTGAAACAATATAGGGACAAAGCTGTGGAAAGGGAGGGGTTGAAGAAGGGAAGGGAAGAAGAAGGGAAGGGAAGGGAAAAGAAGGAAAGGGATGAAGAAGAGAAAGGAAGGGAAGGGAAGAAGAAGGGAAGAGAAAAGGGAAAAGAAGGGTTGAAGAAGAGAAAGGAAGGGAAGGGAAGAAGAAGGGAAGGGATAAAGAAGAGAAGGGAAGAGAAAAGGGAAGGGATGAAGAAGAGAAGGGAAGAAGAAGGGAAGGGATAAAGAAGAGAAGGGAAGAGAAAAGGGAAGGCATAAAGAAGAGAAGGAAGGGAAGGGAAGAAGAAGGGAAGGGAAGAAGAAGGGAAGGGATGAAGAAGAGAAGAGAAAAGGGAAAGGATGAAGAAGAGAAGGGAAGAAGAAAGGAAGGGAAGAAGAAGAGAAGAGAAGAGAAAAGGGAAGGGATGAAGAAGAGAAGGGGAAGAAGAAGGGAAGGGATAAAGAAGAGAAGGGAAGAGAAAAGGGAAGGCATGAAGAAGAGAAGGAAGGGAAGGGAAGAAGAAGGGAGGGGATGAAGAAGAGAAGAGAAAAGGGAAGGGATGAAAAAGAGAAAGAAAGGGAAGGGATTAAGAAGGGAAGGACACTTATTAAATGCTTTATAGAACATTTTCTGTAATAGAGGAATTACTTATTTATTGGATTTATTCGCCACCCACCTCGTAATGAAATGACCTTGAGTGGCTCATAGCATAAAAAAGATTAAAGTCGTGACATATCAATATCTCTAAAACAATAAAAATAGAAATCCTGAACCAAATAAAATGATAATTAAAAGTTGAAGAGTGAAGGAGCAGCATGCCCAGAGAGGTGGGTGATATGGCCCCTTAATTTGTCAACCACCTCCAAGGTAATGGGCCGCATTGGGACTCCATCTGCGGCTCTTGGGGAAGGTCAGGAGAGTGGAATCCAATCTTGACTACGTGCCAAGGAATTGCTGCTACAGCGTGGCGTTTGGAAGATATTGGCCTGGCAGCTCTCCAAGCCTGATAAAGGCCTGTAGCTGTGAAATCTCTTGAAAGACTGTCAAGGGGGAAGGGGAGGAGGAGGAGGAGGAAGATGAAGCGGTGGGGCGGTCCTGCAGCTGCCGAGGCGGGAAAGGTGCGCTTTGACAGGGCTTCCACAGCACTGTGGAACCCCTGCCAAAGCGCCCCTTTCCCGCCTCGGCTGCTGCTGCTGCTGCTGAAGGCGGAAGGGGAGGAGGAGGAGGAAGAAGGAGCGGGATGAGCAGCAAGCGGAGCTTTGTTGTGGCCGCTCGTTCACTCCGCCGCTCTTGCGTGGAGGTCTGAGGAGGCAGAGGGGTGGGAGGGGCGCGAAGGAACCAGCGCGGCAGCGTCCGCGCTGGGTAGGTGCTGCCCCGGAGCCCAAGGGTGGGCGGGCTGGCAAGCGGGCGCCTTTCTTGCACACAGGGAAGGAAAGGAGGGCTGCAGCGGCTGTTTCACTAACCCCGCACACGTTACTAATTTCCACCGGTTACTCACCAGTGAAGCTGAAGCAGCAAAACAAAGCAAATGGCCACGAAATGAAATGGAGACTCCTGCGACTCACGCGGCGTGCTAAGCGGACTCCAGCCAATCAGTGAGCTGGCTGGGATGGAAAACTTCCCGTGCATGCTTAAAGTTTTCCATCCCAGCCAGCTCACTGATTGGCTGGAGTCCAGGCCAATCAGTGAGCTGCAGGCTGGGCTGGCTTAGATTTTTAGAAATAGATGGGGAAATAATGAGCGAGGTAGCGGCAGCTGATGGGCAGGGGAGCCAGTGAGCGCCAAAATAAAGCGGGGTTTTTTGAGAACCGGGCAGGACCCGGGAAAAATGATGAAAAGTCGTGCCTGTCCCGCCAGATGCAGGACGTCTGGTCACCCTACGCTAGGCCCAAAAGGGGATGCGGTGTGCGTGTGTGTCACACATGCATGCACATTGTATTATGGGTGTGGGCATGAACATGCGTGCTGTCATGCGCATGTGCATGTTTTTGGCACATGAGTACAAAAAGGCTAGCCATCACCGGCATAGGGTTTCCTGCCTTAGCAGGGGGCTGGACTAGGTGGCGCAGTGGTTAAATGCAGCACTGCAGGCTACTTCAGCTGACTGCAGTTCTGCAGTTCGGCGGTTCAAATCTCACCAGCTCCAGGTTGACTCAGCCTTCCATCCTTCCGAGGTGGGTAAAATGAGGACCCGGATTGTTGTTGGGGGCGATATGCTGACTCTGTAAACCGCTTAGAGAGGGCTGAAAGCCCTATGAAGCGGTATATAAGTCTAACTGCTATTGCTATTGCTATAGAAGACCTCCAAGGACAGTGTCATCCTGTAATTCGAATATACCATTGTATATCATGGCAGGACCATCACCCTTTCAGGCAACGCCGGTTAGACATAACGCTGCATCTGCCCAGAGGTTCATGATTGGCCGGCGATAGACCCATCTCCCAAGCTTTGCCTTGCTAAACCTCGAAGAAGCGAAGGTGTAGGATGTGAAGACCACACCTTCCTTACCTACTTTGAACCTGCCACCTACAGGTTTCATGCTTTCCCAGGGCAATGGGGTTTTGCAATGAAGGAAGGGCAGGCCTGGGTGATCGAACCACCTCTCCAGCTTTGCTCGAGGAGATGCCACCCTTCTTCCTTGACAGCAGCATTGGGCAAGTCAACTTTTGCCTGATAAATCAGATCAGGAAATGCCAGTAAAACCTACCAATCTGCTCCAAGTTTGGAGCTTCCGAAGGGCCTGAGGCTTGTAGGAGGAACATGTCCAACCAGGTTGGACTGAGAAGGGGATGATGGCAAGAGGGAAGCACACAGGGATGTTTTGCTGCCGTAATATGGATCCTTGCCTTACTATAACAGTGGCTCAACCAGAACTTCTAACTGCAATAGCAATAGCAGTTAGACTTATATACCGCTTCCTAGGGCTTTCAGCCCTCTCTAAGCAGTTTACAGAGTCAGCATATCGCCCCCAACAACAATCCGGGTCCTCATTTTACCCACCTCGGAAGGATGGAAGGCTGAGTCAACCCTGAGCCGGTGAGGTTTGAACCGCCGAACTGCAGAACTGCAGTCAGCTGAAGTAGCCTGCAGTGCTTCATTTAACCACTGTGCCACCTCGGCTCTCAGAAAGAAAGAAAAAAAGAAAAAAAGAAAGAGAGAGAGAGAGAGAGAAAGAAAGAAAGAAAGAAAGAAAGAAAGAAAGAAAGAAAGAAAGAAAGAAAGAAATTATAATGAGAGCGAGGGAGGGTCTAAGGCAAGTCCTGTGACAGCAAGTCACAGCAAGCTGGCCACGCCCCCTGCCCCCTCCGAGGTCAAACACAACCCTGATGCGGCCCTCAATGAAATCGAGTTTGACTCCACTGCACTAGAGCCTTTTCTGAGTTCACTTTCAAGGCCCTCTCATGCTTTCTTTAATCTCAGGAATCTTTTGGGGAAATCACACTCACCTCTTTCCATGCAAAAGATCATCAACAGGATCAAATGCTTCATTGTGGCCCCCAGGATCCGATGGAAGAGGCAGCAGCTACGCCGACATGATCACAACCTCTCACCGGTTACAAAGACGTTGCATATTTTAAGGCTGTTCCATCTGGGAGGAACGCACCATTGCCGAAGGATACAGTGTGTGTGTGTGGTAGTTTTGTACCATTGGGGTGATTTTCAAAGAAAACCTGTATGGCCTGCTGGAGCTTGTCGGAAACCATCTGGCAACTGAGGGTTTTGTTGTTGTTATCCTGTGAGAACGATACACTTCCCTTTGGCTGGGAAGTGTTTGAAATGGAAACCTGACCAGGCGAATTTGCATCGGTCCGCAAGGCTGATTCCTTTTGCATTATTTTGCAGTGATGTTGAGAAACACAGTTTTGAATTGAAACCATCATATTTGAACATTGTAAAATGGGGTTGCAAAATTCAAAAGAAGGGAGAGAAGTGACAGGGCCCTATCTAACAAAATGAAACTCAAGGAAGAAAAATGTAAGGTTCTACATTTAGGCAAGAAAAACGAAATGCACAGGTACAGTATAGGTGGTACCTTCCTCAATCGTAGTAACTGTGGGAGGGATCTTGGAGTCCTAGTGGAGAACCATTTAAATAGGAGCCAGCCGTGTGCAGCAGCTGCCAAAAAAGCCAACACAGTTCTAGGCTGCATCAACAGAGGGATGGAATCAAGATCACGCGAAGTGTTAATACCACTTTATAAGGCCTTGGGAAGGCCACACTTGGAATATGGCATCTATGATGGCCATAAGTCGAAGACCACCTGTGTTTATTTATACCGTTTAAGTGCTGCCCAAAGTCACTCACTGTCAAACGACTCTGGGCATCGTAAGCTTCTTAACCTCATTATTCCTCATAAAATACTGTCCCTTAATTTCTCATGTCATCCACTGTCAAAGCAACCTCTGTTGTTCTGGAGATAAACTCCCCCATTCAAGGGTTCTCATGTGGATTGCTTTAAATTCCCACAATCCCCAGCCGCTTCTAACTGCCCTGGGAAATGAACGGAATGGAATTGAGTGGAATGGTAGAGTAGAGTAGAGTAGGAATGGAATGGAATGGAATGGAATGGAATAGAATAGAATAGAATAGAATAGAATAGAATAGAATAGAATAGAATAGAATAGAATAGAATGAATAATACAACATGGAATGGAGTGGAGT
This sequence comes from Thamnophis sirtalis, assembly GCF_051295495.1. Taxonomy (NCBI): domain Eukaryota; kingdom Metazoa; phylum Chordata; class Lepidosauria; order Squamata; family Natricidae; genus Thamnophis; species Thamnophis sirtalis. The sequence goes on along the minus strand of NW_028261382.1, from coordinate 102,768,716 downwards.
GGAGTGGAGTAGAATAGAATAGAATAGAATGGAATGGAATGGAATGGAATGGAATGGAATGGAACAGAATAATACAATATGGAATGGAATGGAATGGAATGGAATGGAATAGAATAGAATAGAATAGAATGAATAATACAACATGGAATGGAGTGGAGTGGAGTGGAGTAGAATAGAATAGAATAGAATGGAATGGAATGGAATGGAATGGAACAGAATAATACAATATGGAATGGAATGGAATAGAATAGAATAGAATAGTTGGAAGAGATTATGGAGGACTTCAACCCCCTGCTCAAGCAAGAGACCCCATACCATTTCAGACTTCTTACCATTTAAGTCTCTTCTTAAAAACCTCCAATGATGGAGCACCCACAACTTCAGGTGGCAACTTCTGTTCCACTGGTTAATTGTCCTCACTCTTAGGAAGTTTCTCCTTCATTCCAGATTGCTGCTCTCCTTCATTTCCACCTTTCGTTTCTTGCCTTGCCTTCTGGTTATTTGGAAAATAAATTGATCCCTTCTTCTTTATAACAGCCCCTCAAATATTGGAACTGTCTAGTTTCTCTTTTCACTAGACCAGTGTTTCTCAACCTTGGCTACTTGAAGATGTCTGGACTTTCAACTCCCAGAATTCCCCAGCCAGCGAATGCTGCCTGGGGAATTCTGGGAGTTGAAGTCCAGACATCTTCAAGTGGCCAAGGTTGAGAAACACTGCACTAGACTACCCATACCTAGTTCCTCCTTCAATATCACTTCCAAAAAACGCTCTGGTATTTAGGGATAAGGGAACTGTTTTTGGTTGCTTGGAGTCTTGGAACACGTTGTCCAACACGTCCAGAGGGCACGTAGCTTGGACAAGGTGGCGCAGTGGTTAAATGCAGCACTGCAGGCTACTGCTAGATCAGCAGGTCAGCGGTTCAAATCTCACCGGCTCAGGGTTGACTCAGCCTTCCATCCTTCCGAGGTGGGTAAAATGAGGACCCAGATTGTTGGGGGCAATATGCTGACTCTCTGTAAACCGCTTAGAGAGGCCTGAAAGGCCTATGAAGCGGTATATAAGTCTACTGCTATTGCTATTTTCATTTTCACTCCCACACAAAGTACTTTGTAAGAGATCACACCCAGTCACCTGAGACAGCCCAATATTTCATACCTCCATTTGTCCCAGAGTCAAATAGGGCAGAAGCCATTATTATGCTCAGAGTAAATCGGAGAAGCAACATGAAGAAAGGGGAGATCCTGGTTGTCCTTTCCAGTGTGTTGATCATGTGCGCACCAAGAGGTAAGCTTAGCTGCCTCCCTTGATTTGAGAAAAAGTGTATTGCCTTAGAATAACAGAGCTTGTCCAAACTTCCCTCTGTCCTGTCTTATACTTAACAAAATCAAGAGAGGTGATCTTGAGTTTCCTTCTCAATGTCCTTTTTTCCATGAAGACATTGCTACAAGTCTCCCTTTACCCTTTCCTTCCTTCCTTCCTTCCTTCCTTCCTTCCTTCCTTCCTTCCTTCCTTCCTTCCTTCCTTCCTTCCTTCCTTCCTTCCTTCCTACCTACCTACCTACCTTCCTACCTACCTTCCTTCCTTCCTTCCTTCCTTCCTTCCTTCCTTCCTTCCTTCCTTCCTTCCTTCCTTCCTTCCTTCCTACCTTATACACTGAATGCAGCATTTTTGGCCTCCTGAAACCCCACCCCCTTCGTAAAAATGGATGTGCAGAGGATTTGGAAGGCCTGCAGAGTGCTCCTGGGGGCTGGGGGAGGGCAAAAATGAGTGAAAGGGGGCTCATTTTTCACAAAAGCGGGGCTGTTTTTGCTCTCCCGAGCCCCCAGGAGCACTCTGCAAGCCTTCCAAACTCTCCGAACGCCCCATTTTTTGCAAAAAAATGGGCCCGTTTTTTACTTCCCAACCCGCCCCCCCCCCACACTCAAATGTTGTGTTTTTGCCCTCCCTGGCCCTCAGGAGGACTTTTCAGGCCTCCCAAACTCTCTGCATGCCCTGTTTTTCACAAAAAAAATGGGGCGTGCAGAGGGTTTGGGAGGCCTGCAGAGTGCAAAAAACTTTTTTTAAAAAAATTTCCTCTTCAAAATCTTGGTGCGTCTTATAGTCCGAAAATTACAGCACTTGGATTGTAAAGGTGGGGGGGGGGGAGAGAGCTACTTTCAGGCTTGCAACAAGGTCTTGTGAATGTAACCTTACAATGAGAGCAGTGGTGGGTTTCAAAAATTGTTTGAACCTACTCTGTGGGTGTGGCCTCCTTTGTGGGAGTGGCTTGCCGCCCATGTGACCGGATATGAAGATGCCGACGACACTTGTCAGAACCACCTTAAATGACCTCACGCACAGCACTGGCATGCATAAGAATATGATGTAAACTTGTCTTTTAAAAGGCATCTTTGGTTTGCGTTAAAACAACTTCAACACACGCAATGTTCTGATTGCACCACAAACGCAGTAGTCATCCTTGCCTTTCACAGAGGCCCTGAGTTTTATAAATATGAGCATGATAGTGTAGAATAATCATCTCCAAGGACCAGTGGTGGGTTTCACAAACTTTTGGAACCTCTTCTGTAGGTGTGGTCTGCTTTCCGGGTCCACTGGTGGAACCTCTTCTAACTGGTTCGGTAGATTTGATTAACCGGTTCTACCGAATAGGTGCGAACTGGTAGGAACCCACCTCTGAATGAGAGACTTCATGGGGTAGTGAGGAAGAAATCAGGCTAGAGACCATGAGTTCTAATCTTGCCTTAGGCGCAAAGTCAATTTGGTGATTTTGGCCCGCTAGTCACTTTCTATCAGCCCCAGGAAGGATGCAATGGCACTTTCTGGGGAAAAAACTTGCCAAGAAAATTGCAAGGACTTATCCAGGCAGCCTCGGAGAATGAGACACGATTGAACAGAAGAAGAAAACATTCAATAAAATTAAAGTGACAACTCCTGGGCATGTTTCTTGCTTCAGCCGACATCCCTGGATGATCTCGTTTCGGTATCTCTAGTGCTTCCTTTTATAAGATCTTCTTTTCTGATTCTATTCCTCAGGGGAATCAAAGCGAACAAATAGACTGGGCAGCAATGCGTCAATAGGTGGCAGTGCTTAGCCAGATTTGACTAATTATAATTTAGATATTATAACCATTAGAAAAAACAAGCAGGGGAAGGAGCAGATGAGTACCTGGACAGAAGATCAAGGCGATATGCTTCACCTGGAAAGACCACGCCTCGTCTTGAAAGGAGACAAATCAGTTCTGTGTTATTGACACGAGTTGCTCTTGATTCAGAAGAGGCTGTGGTTTTATTGGGCAGGAGAATGAATGGGGTAGCTGCGGAATTCTCAGCAAATGCCTTTTTGTTTATATTATTTAGCATATACTATAGCATCTACAGAGGTCATGAAGTCACAAAATACATCTATTTATCTATCTATCTATTTATTTCTGGTCATGTGTCCATGTGCGTGAGTGGGTGAATGTGTATATATATGAGATAGAGAGAGAGAGAAGAGAGAGAGAAATCAGCTCTATCTATCTATCTATCTATCTATCTATCTATCTATCTATCTCTGGTGATGTGTGTGTGTGTAAGAGAGAGAGAGAGATCTGGTGATGTGTGTGTGTGTAGATGTGTGTGTGTATGAGAGAGAGAGAGAGAAAAATCTATCTATCTGTCTCTCTGTCTATCTATCTATCTATCTATCTATTTTTACTGTTTTGTGTACGCACACATATACATACACATATAGAGAGAGGGAGAGAGAGGGATCTATTTAGCTTTGCTGGTGATATAGATTAGATAGATAGATGATAGATAGATGATAGATAGATAGATAGATAGATAGATAGATAGATAGATAGATAGATGATATAGATTGATAGATAGATAGAGATAGCTAGATCATAGATATATAGATATATAGATATATAGATATATAGATATATAGATATATAGATATATAGATAGATAGATAGATAGATAGATAGATAGATAGATAGATAGATAGATAGAGGTAGAGGTAGAGGTAGAGGTAGAGGT
>NW_028261382.1:102692192-102759692 GCF_051295495.1 Thamnophis sirtalis | reverse complement strand
GTCCCACCTCTCTGTTTCCTGTTCCTGTGTAAGAAATCTATTCTGATTGGTTGTCAGACTCCCATGGGGCCATGCAGGGGGCTACTCTCTAGGCTGTTTTGAATCCATAGATGAGTTCTCAGATGCCATGTGGAGAGTTGAGTAATATCCCTTCCCCCTACAGCTGCAAGCAGAGAAGTCTTTATTATGTAAAGTGGGCTAGCCTGGCCTTCTCAATGGCTTATTGACAAAGTGTGGATGGGCAGGAAGCTACAGGCAACTATTCTCTCTTTTAAATCATCTTTCTTTCTTTTCACATCCAGAGAAATATTCTGCCTTTTCAATATTTCCTAGGATATTTCATTTTTCTGGGAGAGGGCTGGGTGATAACTTCCCACAATAGAAAATATGCAAAAAGTTGGACAGAATAAAAAGTGAATGGCAAAAATTAAAATATTTTTTTTATTTTCAATAATTAACTGGAACTGTGAAATTGTCCTGCAGCAAGTTTTCCCATGGCAAAGTTTGCCACAGCAAATTGTGTGTGGCAAGTTGCCCCATTCCGTCCACAATGGTCTGGGAATCAGTGTCCCCCTAGATAATTGACAGTCAAGTCCACAATGTCTGGGAATCAGTGTCCCCCTAGATAATTGACAGTCAAGATGAAACTAAATGAATCGAGCAAAAATAGGTATTCCATAAAAGGAAACTTAAGATATTTTAGAAGGTGAATGGTAGTGAACTGTGCCGGGCGTGGGACCTGGGAAGTCGGAGGGGATTAGGGAGGGGGGTTCATTGGGGGTGGGTGGGTGGGTGGAGATATAGTCTCAATATATAGAATAAGAAGAATACACTTGTATACTGTTGTTCCTTATCTTTTCTTTTTATTTTTCTCTTTTTTTTTCTTCTTTTTTCTTTTTAGCGCAATTTTTAGTAACTGAATAGATTAATGAATAGAGAAATGCACCAAAGTGAGAAGTAGAGGAAAAGAAGAGGGAGAAGTAAGGAGGGAGGAAGAGGGGAATGTAAGGAGGATGAGAGGGGAAGGAGGGTGAGGAAGGCGAGAAAGGAAGATAGGAAGGGAAAGGGAAGTAGGAGGGGTGATTGTTGGAGGGAGAAAGGAAAGTTGGAGGGGGAGAAGAAGGGGTGTATGGAGGACAGGTTGGTTTTATGAGTTGTGTTTAGGTTTGTTTGACTTTTTTATATTATTATTACTGCAAATATTCAGTATATAAGTGAATGTACAAAATTGAAAATGAAAATGAATAAAACATTTGAAAATAAAAAGAAGGAAAACTAAGAGAAAGAACAGGAAGTTCTCTTACCATCTCCATATTTCGCAGTATAACAAAACCTTTCTTTTTTCAAACAGTCCATCTTGTAGCTACAATCCTTTCCATAACAAACATAACATTTCAGACTCTCAACTGGATGGAAGAAATAAAACAGAGCTATCTTACTTTGATATCTATTTTCTTGATCTCGTCTTACAATGCATTAGATCAGTGTTTCTCAACCTTGGCAACTTGAAGATGTCCGGACTTCAACTCCCAGAATTCCCCAGCCAGCGAATGCGAATGCTGGCTGGGGAATTCTGGGAGTTGAAGTCCTGACATCTTCAAGTTGCCAAGGTTGAGAAACACTGCATTAGATAATAGATTCTTGAACAATAATAGCGAAAATTTCTCTAGGAAGGAAAATAAAGGGTCTGCCAACAGGGAGCCTATGAGTTGCAGTCCCACCTTAGCCCAGAAAGCCATTTGGGGGCCTCTGGGCCAGTCAATCTTTCTTAGCCCAACCCACTTCAATGGGTCATTGTTCAGGGAAAGCAGAGGAAGAAGGAGTATGAGGTTTGTTCATCACCCTGGATTTATTATAAAAATAATGTTTAAAAAAACATCTTTTCTTAAAGTGACTGTAAAATGTCAGCAGCCAAGAACCATAGTGGTTGGTCTCTGTTTGGAAGCTAAAGAGGTTTGGGGCTGGTTAATTCCTGGATGGGTGACTCCCAAGGCAGCCAGCTAGACTGAGGAATCTCAGAAATTACAGCAATGGCAATCAATCTAAGGTTGATGTCAAGGATGATCCATGCTTCACTTGAAAAGGGTTTCTCTGATCCCCTTTGATTGGACCATGGAAAATGCTGAATGTCGTCAGAGCCAGAGGGAGGCAGATGGAGGGCAAAGGAAAGGAAACATTTTCCCTCTCACTCCCAAGAGTAATCCATGGAAGGATTCACTCTGCAAAGGAGCCTCTACTTTCAGAGGCAGTCTACCCCAGAATAACAGCTGGGCCAGCCACTGTCTCAGTTATGGGCTTCTCTTCAAACTGAGAACTCCACTTCCCTCCTAAAGGCTCCCGTGGACCTTCCTTATGCAGAGCAGAACAGTGAAAAAGTCCCACCACCAGAATGGAGCACAATGGCTTCAAATAACAAACTTCCCTCAGTCTGTTTTTGATCATCACCTGAAATCAATAAGTTTGGGAACTAACCTGAGTCCTTGCACATGAAGGCCACCAACCACAAGACAAACAGCAAAGCTTTCATCTTGCATTCTCCTCTCCAGACTCCAAAGTGCAGTCCAGGGTGGGAGAAGGCAGGTATATATACCTTTGACTCACCTTGTGGGGGCTGGAGATCCAGGTTCAAGGGGGAAGAGCAGGGAGGCCCGGGAAAGAAGGGAGGGCTAGGGGGCGTGATCTCATTATCCCTGCTACCAAAAGGGAAACTGGATCAGGCCACATGAAGTATTAAAAAAAGAAACTATCATTCCGTGTGCAAAGCCTGGCCTCCGGGACAATCTCTTCCTGAATTGATAGAATCTAGAACAACCTGTGCAGAGAACATAATCAAACCAATCCAAAATCATTACCTTGAACTCCCTGCAAGAGAAATGAACCGAGCTGATTGCTGATAATGCTTGAATGATTTATGCTTTCTGGTTTGTTCCTAAACATTCTGCTTAAATACTGTGCATTTTCTCATAATTGCTCCTTGATTCATATGCAAAATTCACTAGAAATGTAAACTATGGTCAGTGTAGGCATTTTTATGGGGGAGTGCAAACTTTCTCAGATCACTTTGTTAAGATGAGGTTCATGGCCAAGATGTTCAGTAGATTGTATGTATGTATGTATGTATGTATGTATGTATGTATGTATGTATGTATGTATGCATGTATTCATTCATTCATTCATTCATTCATTCATTCATTCATTCATTCATTCATTCATTTCATCAAGCATGAATTAGATAACAGATATAAATATAGAGAGGATTATGAATACATGAAATGAATACAAACACAAGGAAATATTAGGACAGGACAGTGGTGGGTTCAGGTCCTGTTGCAACTGGTACAGTGCAATGGGGCCCGGCAACCACCACATGAACACGCGAAGCACACACGCACACATGTGCAGTGCGCGCATGCATCCTTACCTCCTGCAATGCCTCCGCGATGCTCCAGCATGAAATGAATACAAATACAGTGAAATATTAGGACAGGGATGGAATGTATGCTGGTGGGCTTATGCATGCCCCTTACAGGTCTTTTAGGAATGGGGTGAGGTCAACAGTAGACAGTCTAAGGTTAAAGTTTTGGGGGTTTGGGGAAGAGACCACAGTTTCAGGCAGTGAATTCCAGGCATTGCTAACTCTGTTACGGATGTCGTATTTTCTGCAATCACGTTTGAAGCGGTTTACCATAAGTTTGTATGTATTGTGTACTTGTTGTGGTTGAAGCTAAAGTATTTATTGACAGGTAGGACATTGTAGCAGATAATTTTATGTACAACACTTAGGTTGGATTGAAAATGGCAAAGTTCTAAGTTGTCCAAGCCCAAAATTTCAAGCCTGGTGGCGTAAGGGATTCTGTTGCGAGCAGAGGAATGGAGGACTCTTCTCGTGAAAAATCTCTGGATTCATTTGATTGTATTAAAGTCTGATGTGCAATGCATGTTCCAGACAATTGAGCTGTATTCAAGAATTGCTCTAGGAAAAAAAAAAGTTTTTTATGCCCTAGTTTGCACTTCAATATTACTGGAGAAGAAGCTTTCCAAGAGCCAAGGTGGCGCAGTGGTTAAATGCAGCACTGCAGGCTACTTCAGCTGACTGCATTTCTGCACTTCGGCTGTTCAAATCTCACCGGCTCAGGGTTGACTCAGCCTTCCATCCTTCCGAGGTGGGTAAAATGAGGACCCGGATTGTTGTTGGGGGCAAATATGCTGACTCCGTAAACCGCTTAGAGAGGGCTGAAAGCCCTATGAAGCGGTATATAAGTCTAACTGCTATTGCTATTGCTATAGGTGAATGCCTTTTTGGCAATGCTGTTATTGTGAGTTCTGGCACTTGGAACATTTGAGACGAGTTCTCCAAGGTCAATGACAGGGTGGGGGTTGACTATGAGGTCATATCCAAGCATATACCAGACAAGAGGATTATTTCCTCTCTGTTAGTGAGAATTAAGTCCAATATGGCCGATCCCCTTGTTCCCTTCTCTACTTTTTGGGAAACAAAATTGTCTGCTAGGTTCGTTAGGAACCTGTTGGATCTTCCACTTGGTGCAAAGTTTGTTTCCCAGTCGATGTCAGGATAGTTAAAATCCCCCACTACCATTGTGGTGTGCTTCCTACATACCTTAGTTAGCTGACTAGCAAAAAGTTCATCTATTTCCTCTGCTTGGTTGGGGGGCCTGTAGTATAGACCTACATTTCCCCCAAAACCTTTAATATTAACCCAAATGCATTCAAGATAGTTCTCATCATTGTTGTGCTCTATTTCTGTAGAGATGTAGTTATTTCTTATATGTAGTGCAACTCCACTTCCTCTTTTATTTGGTCTATTTCTTTTAAATATTTTAAATCCTTCTAGCTGTATGTTCCATTTGTGGGTTTCATCCCACCAAGTTTCTGTAATGGCAACAATATCGTATCTGCCCTCTTTTAATTGAATTTCTAATACGCCCTGTTTATTCCTCCTGCTCTGTGCATTGGTGTATAGGCATTTGAGTCCATTTTGATTGACCCTGTGTTTACTGTCTACATAACCTGTGTTATGCCTGACTGTCCCTATTTTCTTGCCACTTGTATGATTCATGCACATGGTATGGCACTCACTATTAAATGCTTGGTTTTGCTTGACAGCGGGAGTGATGATCTTCCCCGCACAAATATCTATGTTACATGCACTGATAACTCGGTGAATTTTAGATTGCTGGGGACAGAGATGTTCTCTATCAATTAATTCTCTGTTCCTGTTGTTCAATTCAAATGTTTATCCAGAAAATCTGTTTGTCAGTCAGTTACAAATCCATTGGTGATACTGTCTATCCCTCTTTTTTTTTTTAGCTTACTAAGAAGTAAGTGGTGGTCTACTTTGTCAAATGCCTTGCTCACGTTTAAATATGTCCCCATTTTGCTGTTCTACTAATTTAATCACCTTGTGAAAGAATGAAATAAGACAGGTTTAGCATGATATGTTTTAATCAATGGTTGCTGATCAACTAAAGAAAGCTACTTGCACATCAGTTGCAAAAGTCAGTTGTGCAACATGTCATTATATGTAAGAAGCCTTCGTCGCAAAGTGGAGAACATCCACTTATTCGGTGTCCGTCTAAGGAAACATAAAACAAAACTATTATTAACAGGAACAAAGAATTGATCTATAGTTTTTTTCTAAACAATGTTGGAGCACCAAGATCGCATGTCGTGTCATCACGACGTCAGCAACCTCTCTCCTCTATTGTTTTTTTTCTAAACAAAATGCTAAACCCACATTGAACACAGTGTGAGATTTATATAAAAATATCAGTAGTGAAATGTAAAACTTTTTGCCAATGGTTCTCTGTGCGTGGCCTTGTGGGTGTGGCTTGGTGGGGGCTCATGAGACTCCAGTGGGTGTGGCCAATATTTTTTTAAAAAAATTTTAAAGCATTTTTTTACTACATATTTGCCTGAACTGGTAGTAAAAAATGCTTTAAGAAGTGGGGGAAAAAGGTTTGTGCGATAGTGGGAACTTTTAAAGTATTTTTTTTTACTACCGATATGGGTGAATAGATAGTTTAAAAATTCTTCAAAACTTGGGGAAAAAAGGTTCCTAAGATTGCACGGCTCACAGCTGATACGAGCGATCATCTAAAGCTTTCCCCCTCCACTTTTTAAAGCATTTTTTCCTGCCGATTCACTCAAAATGGCAAGAAAACAGGCTTTAAAAGTGAAAAAAAAAAAAAACTTCCAATGATCAAACGGTTGGATGCTCTTTTTCTCCCTTTTTAAAGCATTTTTGGGGCTAATAGGTAGGAAAAAATGCTTTAAAAAGCAGAAAAAAAGGTGCGAACTGGTAGGAACCCACCTCTGCATTTTGCCCCATTCCGTCCACAAAGGTCTGAGACTGAGGTATCAGTGTCCCACTAGATAATTGACAGTCAAGCTGAAACTAAGTGAATCAAGGAAAAATAGGTGCTCTCCTATTCTCAGCGGCATTTGGGAGTTCTAGTTTCCATTCAAGAAGAAAAACTGAGAGTGTGCTTACCTGCTGAAGGTACCGTCTTAAAACAGATATTTTCTTCGTTCGGACATTCTTTCTTGATTTTACACGTATGTAGGCTACATCCATAACATTTCAGACTCTGAACTGGACGAAAGGAATAAAACAGAGCAATCTTACTTTGATATCTATTTTCTTGATCTCATCTTACTATGCATTAGATCAGTGTTTCTCAACCTTGGCAACTTGAAGATGTCTGGACTTCAACTCCCAGAATTCCCCAGCCAGCGAATGCAAATGCTGGCTGGGGAATTCTGGGAGTTGAAGTCCAGACATCTTCAAGTTGCCAAGGTTGAGAAACACTGCATTAGATAATAGATTCTTGAACAATAATAGCGAAAATTTCTCTAGGAAGGAAAATAAAGGGTCTGCAAACAGGGAGCCTATGAGTTGCAATCCCACTTTAGCCCAGAAAGCCATTTGGGGGCCTCTGGGCCAGTCAATCTTTCTTAGCCCAACCCACTTCAATGGGTCATTGTTCAGGGAAAGCAGAGGAACAAGTACAAGGTTTGTTCAGGACCCTGGATTTATTATAAAAATTAATGTCTAAAAGAACATCTTTTCCTGAAGAGGCCATCAAAAGTCACCAGCCAAGAACCATAGTGGTTGGTCTCTGTTTGGAAGTTAAAGAGGGTTGGGGCTTGTTAATTCCTGGATGGATGACCCCCCCAAGACTAGATTGAGGAATCTCAAAAATTACAGCAATGGCAACCAATCTAAGGTTGATGTCAAGGATGATCCATGCTTGACTTGAAAGGAGTTTCTCTGATCCCCTTTGATTGGACCATCAAAAATACTGAATGTCATCAAACCAGAGGAAGAAAGATGGAGAGCAAAGAAAGGGGGGGGGGGAAATTCCTCTCACTCCCAAGAGCAGCAGAATAACAGCTGGGCCAGCTGCTGTCTCAGTTATGGGCCTCTCTTAGCAGTAGCAATAGCAATAGCAGTCAGACTTATCTACCGCTTCATAGGGCTTTCAGCCCTCTCTAAGTGGTTTACAGAGTCAGCATATTGCCCCCACAGTCTGGGTCTACATTTCACCCACCTTGGAAGGATGGAAGGCTGAGTCAACCTTGAGCCGGTGAGATTTGAACCGCTGAACTGCAGATAACAGTCAGCTGAAGTGGCCTGCAGTACTGCACCCTAACCACTGTGCCACCTCAGCTCTCTCCAAACAGAGACCTCATCTTCTCCACTAAAGGCTCCCAGGGACCCTCCTTATGCAGAGCAGAACAGGGAGAAAGTCCCACCCCCAGAATGGAGCCCAATGGCATTGAATGCTGTATTTCCCTCTGAGCCCTCAATCTTGGTTTGATCCTTTGCATTTCCACTCTTGGTGACCCAAGTGATGCTGTCGCCACCTTTTCACACTAATGCGCTCTATAAGGGTCTCCCTTGAAAAGCATTCAGTCGCTACAACTGGTGCAAAGCATGGCACTGCATATAATTGTGACGGCCCCAAGAATTATCCACCTTCTACCCCACTCCAATCCCACACTCAACATTTGTCTTTGGTTTTAATTTTAACTGTTTATGTCTTATCTGTAAGGTGCCAAGAGTTACCCTGTGGAACAATGGGCACCCAATCAATTTTATAAATAAATGGCTAATGAAACCCTCAACCCAGATGAAAGATTCAGGAGCCTACCTGGGTCTTTGCACATGAAGGCCACCAACAACGAGACAAACAGCAAAGCTTTCATCTTGCAATCTCCTCTCCAGCCTCCAAAGTGCAGTCCAGGATGGGAGAAGGCAGGTATATATACCTCTGTCCCACCTTGTGAGGGCTGGAGATCCAGGTTCAAGAGGGAAGAACAGGGAGGCCTGGGAAAGAAGGGAGGGCTAGGGGTGTTATCTCGTTATCCCTGCTACCAAAAGGGGAATTGGATCAGACCAGATGAAGTATTGAAAAAAGAAGCTATCATTCCGTGTGCAAAGCATGGCCTCCGGGACAATCTCTTCCTGAATTGATAGAATCTAGAACAACCTGTGCTGAGAACATAATCAAACCAATCCAAAATCATTACCTTGAACTCCCTGCAAGAGAAGTGAACCGAGCTGATTGCTTATAAAGCTTGAATGATTTATGCTTTCTGGTTTGATCCTAAACATCCTGTTTAAATATTGTTTGTTTTCTCAAAATTGCTCCTTGATTCATATGCAAAATTCAGTAGAAAAGTAAACTATGGTCAGTGTAGGCATTTTTATTTGGAGTGCAAGCTTTCTTAGATCAGTTTGATAAGGTGAGGTTTATGGCCAAGATGTTCAATAGATTTTATTTTATTTATTTATTCATTCATTTATTTTGTAAAGCATGAATTTAACTATCATACACTAACATAAGCTAACTAGCTATAGCATCCTACCTCTCTCTTGTACTTTAACTCCCCTTTTATTAAACTAAATTTAGGTAAATTATAACATTCTTTGTTCATTCGTGAGCTAATTGAAATTTCTTAGTCCGATATTTATTTTGGATGTAATCAATCCATCTTCTCCATTCCAACTTGTATTTCTCACCTGAATGGTCCTTCAAATATGCTGAGATTTTGGGCATCTCTGCTAAATTTACTACTTTTAACGTCCATTCTTGAATAGTAGGCAATTCTTCCTTCTTCCAGTACTGTGCCACCAACAATCTTGGTGCCGTTATTAAGTTCAGAATCAAATTAGTCTCTATAACTGTACAGTCTGTAATTATACCTAGCAAGAACAACTGAGGAGTGAACTTTATCCTCTTTTTAAGGATGTTTTGAATAATCCAGATTAGGTGAACAACTCCTAATACCTTTTTGGCAATGCTGTTACAGTCAGCTCTGGCACTTAGATCATTTGAGATGAGTACTCCAAGGTCAGTGACAGTGTGGAGGTGTCTATGAGGTCATATCCAAGCATATACCAGGCAAGAGGGAACCCTGATTAAATGGTTGAGTTCTGGGTGTTCTTTATGCTTGTGGTGTCCCTGCAGATGTTTCCTTATCAAGGTAACACGGTCCATGCATGGGAGAGAGCGATGTTCTCCTTCTAAACCATGCTCAGATAATTTTATGTAGCCTGCCTAAAAAAAGGATCCGCAGGAAAGCATCCATGATTAAAGAGAAGAATGAGATCTAACAGGACCTGGATCAGGAGAAACGTTTTGACACTGGATGGTCCAACAGTGGAGGGACCCATTTGATGAATTGGGGGAGCTTCTTTGTGGCTTCTGATGAACGACCTGGGAAGTTCAGGGAAGTAGTGGAAAGAGCTCCTTCTTCAACATCCCTGTCTTCCGGAGATGCTTGAGGGCTCACTAACCCAGCAGGTCAGAGGCAAAAGAGCATTTGGGAAAGCATTGTGCATGCTCTCAAAAATGAATGACACATATAGGGATGCAGTAGCTCAGTGGCTAAGACACTGAGCTTGTCGATCGAAAGGTCGGCAATTCGGCACTTCAAACCCCCAGCAATGCGTAACGGAGTGAGCTCCCTTTACTTGTCCCAGCTTCTTCTATCAGCGGTTCGAAAGCACATTAAAAATGAAAATAGAAAAATAGGGAGCGCCTTGGCGGGAAGGTAACAGTGTTCCGTGCGCCTTCAGTGTTTAGGGTTAGAGTTACGGTGGTGTTTAGCTGGACACAGAGGCATCTTCGGACATCTTGTATTCCCTAATCTAAATCGGTTATCGCTTCTTCTCTTCAGTGAGGAGAGAAAGACATGTGGGGGCTGGGGAACAGCCGCTTCTGCGCTCGACCAGGAATGGCCCGTTGGGTGAGGAGGGGTGAGGATCCCTTCCACTTGGATTAACGGTTCCTTGTGGTGGTGCCTGAACGGCAAAGGGGAAGCCCAAAGAATACAATCTGGCAAGGCCGCCTCCTTTTAAAACTAGGCTTGTTCACAGCCCTCTTTGCAACCCAGCTTCCTTAGTCTGGGTGCAAAAGCAGATGCCAGGCTCCCAGCTAAAATATCTTTTTGCTGCATGACAGATCTGGGCAGATTGGAGGTGGGGGGTGGAGGAAGAGGAGAGCAACAGTCTCCTCTCCACGAAGGATTTTCTAAGGGGGCCAAATTGGGACGTTAGAAACCTGGAATGGGATACAATCAAGCTCCTGAGATCACTTGGTCCCCCCCCCCCAAAAAAGCTGTTATTGTGATCTCTGCCACCTGGGACTGCCCCAGAAGAGATCGCCGTAACAGCATTTTTAAAAAAATACGGTATTTCCCTCCATGTAGATATAGTGCCATGAAGGACTACTTGTTGAGTAAAGTTTGTCAGTCACTTGCAAATCCATCTGGTGGTGATGCTGTCTAGCCCACTTTATTTTAACTTTCCAAGAAGTAGGTTGTGGTCTACTTTGTCATCGTGACCCGACAAAAGCGCGCATGACAAAAGCGCGCCGATAAAACCGTGACGTCATCAACGCGGCGACAACAGCGTGGCGACAACAGCGCATCAACAGAAAGCCGGTTTAACTTAAGGTAAGGGTTAGGTTTAGGGTTGGGTTTAGGGTTAGGGTTAGGGTTAGGGTTAGGGTTAGGGTTAGGGTTAGGGTTAGGGTTAGGGTTAGGGTTAGGGTTAGGGTTAGGGTTAGGGTTGGGGTTAGGTTCAGTTTTACAGCGCACTTCTGTCGCCGCGCGTTTGTCGGCGCGATTCAGCGATCATTCGTCGGAGCGCTTTAGAACACATGGTTTTCTCACTGTGGTTTAGTCGGGAGCGGTTTTGTTGTTCACGCTTTTGACAGTAAACCCTTTGTCATATGCCTTGCTGAAGTATACGATGTCCACAGCATTTTGCAATGTCTACTCATTTAGCCACTTGATGAAAAGAATGAAAAGGCTGGTTTGGCATGATTTATTTTAATTAACACATGCTCACTAACTCAAGAAAGCTAGTTGCAAAAGTTAGTTCTGCAACATTTTACTGTGTTTGAATCGTCTTTCGGGCAAACTCGAATACATCCTTTTCTTCTGTATACTGGAAATGAACCATAAAACAAAACAATTATTAACAGTAACAAAGAATTGATCTACAGTTGTTTCTAAACAAAATGCTAAACCCACATTGAAGACAGCGTGAGAAGATTTATATCCAGATATGTCTTATTCTTTCTAATGTTTCCATCGTTTCTTAAAACCTTATCGTAGTCTACTGTGGGGACTATGACAATTCTTCACGCCTAACTTGCCTGGCCATCTCACAACTCGAGACAGGACCACTCAGTGCAGGACCAGAGTTATATTAACATCCAAGAAATGCTGCCATGAAATCATTATAGAAAAGATTCCAAAGGATGGAAACAATCAAATGTGAATGGCGAGTTGACTAAGGTGGTTTTGCCACAGCAAATTGAGGGTGGCAAGTTGCCCCATTCCGTCCACAAAGGTCTGAGAATCAGTGTGTTCCCACTAGGTAAGTGACAGTCAAGCAGAAACTACGTGAATGAAACAAAAATAGGTGCTCTCCTATTCTCAGCGGCATTTGGGAGTTCTAGTTTCCATTCAAGAAGAAAAACAGTGAGAAAAAGCAGGAACAACTTTGCTTACCAGCTTTACGCGGATCATTATAACAGAAATTTGCGCCTTTCCCACATATTACCCTGAAATCACAACGAAGTTTTTGGATGTCCAAAGAAAAATACTGGTCACACCTGAAACATTTCAGACTCTCGGCTGGATGGAAGAAATAAAATGGAGCAATTTTATTTTGACATTTATTTCTTTGATCTTACCTTACTATGTATTGGATAATAGATTATAGAAGAATAAACAGTCTGCAAAGAGGGAGCCTATGAGTCGCAGTCCCACTTTAGCCCACAAAGGCATTTGGGTGCCAATCTGGGCCAGTCAATCTTTCTTAGCCCCACCCACTTCACTCGGTCATTGTTCGGGGAAAGCAGAGGAAGAAGGAGTATGAGGTTTGTTCATCACCCTGGATTTATTATAAAATTAATGTCTAAAAGAACATATTTTCTTGAAGAGGCCATCAAATGTCAGCAGCTAAGAACTTGAGAGGTTGGTCTCTGTTTGGAAGCTAAAGAGGGTTGGGGCTGGTTAATTCCTGGATGGGTGACCCCCCCCCCCCAAGGCTGCAGGCTAGACTGAGGAGTCTCAGAAATTACAGCAATGGCCACCCATCAAAGGTTGATGTCAAGGATGATCCATGCTTCACTTGAAAAGGGTTTCTCTGATCCCCTTTGATTGGACCATGGAAAATGCTGAATGTCATCAAACCAGAGGGAGGCAGATGGAGGGCAAAGAAAAGGAAACATTTTCCCTCTCACTCCCAAGAGTAATCCATGGAAGGATTCACTCTGCAAAGGAGCCTCTACTTTCAGAGGCAGTCTACCCCAGAATAACAGCTGGGCCAGCCACTGTCTCAGTTGTGGGCTTCTCTTCAAATTCAGAACTCTCCTTCCCTCCCAAAGGCTGCCCTGGAGCCTCCTTCTGCAGAGCAGAACAGACAAAAATTCCCACCCCCAGAATGGAGCACGACTGCTTCACACACCAAACACGCCTCTTTTTGTCTTCAATCATCACCTGCAATCGAAGATTCAGGAGCCAACTTGGGTCCTTGCACATGAAGGCTACCAACGACAATAGAAATAGCAAAGCTTTCATCTTGCAATACTTCTCTCCATCCTTCAAAGTCCAGTCCAGGATGGGAGAAGGCAGTTATATAGACCTCTGCCCCACCTTGTAGGTGCTGGAGATAGTTTAAGAGAGGGAGAATTGGGAAAAGAGGGAGGTGTCTTTCTTTTGCCCTCTACCTAAAGGGAAGCTGGATCACACCAGATGAAGAACCACCTGGTTCCCATATGGAAGGAAGAAGGTACTATTGCAAGTGCCAAAGATGGGCTCCTGGACTATTGCTATCTCTTCCTGAAATTAGAGATGGTAGCACAACCTGTGCAGAGAACATAATCAAACCAATCCAAAATTATTACCCTGAACTCCTTTTAACAGGAGAAATGAACCGAGCTGATTGCTGATAAAGCTTGAATGATTTATGCTTTTTTGGTTCGATCCCAAACATGCTGCCTAAGCATTGCGCATATTCTCATAATGGCTACTTGACCCATATGCAAAATTCACTAGGAAAGCAAATGATGAGTCAGTGGAGACATTTTTTGGAGTGTAAGCTTTCTCAGGTCAATTGGATCAGCTGAGGACCATGAGAAAGACATTCAGAAATCAGTTCGGTTCACTTATAAGGAGTTCAGTGTGAAATTTTGGTTTAATTTTGTACTTTTCGTAGGTTATCTTACCTTTGATAAATTCAGAAGGGTCTTCTAGGACCTTCAGGCTGCCACCCTTGGCCACGCCTCCTTTGCCTCCAGCCTCCTTCCTCCTTCCTCCTGGCTCCTTCCTCAACCCATTTACAGCCAGATTTCCTCCTCCACTGGCCCTTCCCCAGCCATTCGCCCTGACCAATGGACCTCCAACCCTCTGTGCTGTGTCCTTCAGCACCACCTATTCGATGACATCCTGTTTGTGCTGGACCTTTGGCCCCTTGGGACAATCAGCCACCCCCCAATCAGTCGGCAGGAATAATGGCAGGGGCTGAGGGGCTACGGGGGAAAAGTAGCAGCCGAACGGTGGTGGGGCACAGCTTCTGGCATGCGGGGGAAGGGCAGCTGAGTAGCATCGGCTCAGAGTTTCTGGCATGGAGTGGGAGTCCAGAGTCCACAACCAGAAGGGAGGGTGGGAAGAAAAGGAAGATGCTGCTCTGCAGGGTTTTTTTAAAGATTTGCAGATCCAGGCACAGTGGCCAACAGGCAGGCAGTGAGTTGGGGGCTTCCCATTTTGACCCCTCAAGTGAGGGTGGGAGAGTGGGAAGGAAGCAACCAAGGGAGGAAGGATAGCCGAGGCTCTGGGTGTGGAGTCCACCTCACTCCATCCCCACCCTCGATATTTGTCTTTGGTTTTAATTTTAATTTTTTATGTTTTACCTGTAAGGCACCAAGAGTTACCCTGTGGTACATTAGGCAGCCAATCAATTTTATGAATAAATGACTGGGGAAACCCTCAACCCAGATGAAAGGTTCAGGAGCCTACCTGGGTCCTTGCACATGAAGGCCACCAACAACAAGACAAACAGCAAACTTTTCATCTTGCAATCTCCTCTCCAGCCTCCAAAGTGCAGTCCAGGATGGGAGAAGGCAGGTATATATACCTCTGTGCCACCTTGTGAGGGCTGGAGATCCAGGTTGAAGAGGGAAGAGCAGGGATGCCTGGGAAAGAAGGGAGGGCTAGGGGGCGTGATCTCATTATCCCAAAAGGGAAACTGGATCAGACCAGATGAAGTATGGAAAAAAGAAGCTATCATTCCATGGGCAAAGCATGGCCTCCGGGACAATCTCTTCCTGAATTGATAGAATCTAGAACAACCTGTGCCGAGAACATAATCAAACCAATCCAAAATCATTACCTTGAACTCCCTGCAAGAGAAATGAACCCAAATGTTTGCTGATAAAGTTTGAACGATTTATGATCTTTGGGTTGGTCCTAAACGTGCTGCTTAAATATTGTGTGTTTTCTGAAAATTGTTCCATGATCCTTATGCAAAATTCACTAGAAAATTAAACTATGGTCAGTGTAGGCAATATTTTTTTTTTGGACTGCAAGCTTTCTCAGATCGGTTGGACAAGCTGAGGTTCATGGCCAAGATGATCGGTAGATTTTATTTATTTATTTACTTCTTCAAGCATGAATTAGATAACAGATGTTAAGTACAGACATGATTATGAATACACGAAATGAATGTGAATGGAAGGAAATGTTAGGACAGAGATAGTAGGCATGCTGGTGCGCTTATGTACACCCAGTTACAGACCTCTTAGGAATGGGTTGCAGTTGATAGTAGATAGTCTAAGGTTAAAGTTTTGGGGGTTCATGGAAGAAACCAGAGAGTCAGGTAGTGAATTCCAGGCATTGGCAATTCTGTTACTTAAGTATACTTTCTGCAATCAAGTTTGGAGCAGTTTACCATAAGTTTGTATATATTGTGTGCTCGTGCGTTGTTGTGGTGGAAGCTGAAGTACTCGTTGATACTTTGGATTGTGGATACCAAAGTTCTAAGTTGTCTAAGCCCAAAATTTCAAGTCTGGTGGCACAAGGTATTCTGTTGCCAGCAGAGAAGTGGAGGACTCTTCTTGTGAAATATCTCTGGACTCATTCGATGTATTCAAGAATTGCTCCGGCAAAATGTTTTGTATGCCCTAGTTTGTACTTCAATATTACCGGAGAAGAAGCTTTCCAAGATTAGTTGAACAACTCTCTTTTTTTTAATTGAAGAGTTTAAATAAATTTTACAAATATTTCCCCTTCCCTCCCCCCTTCCCTCCCCCCCTCCAACCCTCCCTCCCCCCCAACTTCCCGGAGCAAAATACAGGGTATAAACATTTAACAATCATACACTAACATAAGCTAACTAGCTATAGCATCCTACCTCTCTCTTGTACTTTAACTCCCCTTTTATTAAACTAAATTTAGGTAAATTATAACATTCTTTGTTCTTTCGTGAGCTAATTGAAATTTCTTAGTCCGATGTTTGTTTTGGATGTAATCAATCCATCTTCTCCATTCCAACTTGTATTTCTCACCTGAATGGTCCTTCAGATATGCTGAGATTTTGGGCATCTCTGCTAAATTTACTACAAGAAGTAGGTTGTGGTCTACTTTGTCATCGTGACCCCACAAAAGCGCGCATGACAAAAGCGCGCCGATAAAACCGTGATGTCATCAACGCGGCGACAACAGCGTGGTGACAACAGTGCATCGACAGAAAGCCGATTTAACTTAAGGTAAGGGTTAGGTTTAGGGTTGGGTTTAGGGTTAGGGTTAGAGTTAGGTTTAGGGTTAGGTTTAGGTTTAGGTTTAGGGTTAGGGTTAGGGTTAGGGTTAGGGTTAGGGTTAGGGTTAGGGTTAGGGTTAGGGTTAGGGTTAGGGTTAGGGTTAGGGTTAGGGTTAGGGTTAGGGTTAGGGTTAGGGTTAGGTTCAGTTTTACAGCGCGCTTCTGTCGCCGCGCGTTTGTCGGCGCGATTCAGCGATCATTCGTCGGAGCGCTTTAGAACACATGGTTTTGTCACTGTGGTTTAGTCGGGCGCGGTGTTGTTGTTCACCCTTTTGACAGTGAACCCTTTGTCAAATGCCTTGCTGAAGTATACAATATTCACAGCATTTTGCAATGTCTACTCATTTAGCCACTTGATGAAAAGAATGAAAAGGCTGGTTTGGCATGATTTGTTTTAATTAACACATGCTCATTAACTCAAGAAAGCTAGTTGCAAAAGTTACTTCTGCAACATTTTACTCTGTTTGCGTCGTCTTTCGGGCAACCTCGACTACATCCTTTTCTTCTGTATGCTGGAAATGAACCATAAAACAAAACAATTATTAACAGTAACAAAGAATTGATCTACAGTTGTTTCTAAACAAAATGCTAAACCCACATTGAAGACAGCCTGAGAAGATTTATATCCAGATATGTTTCATTCTTTCTAACGTTTCCATCGTTTCTTAAAACCTTATCGTAGTCTACAGTGGGGACTATGACAATTCTTCACGCCTAACTTGCCTGGCCATCTCACAACTCGAGACAGGACCACTCAGTGCAGGACCAGAGTTATATTAACATCCAAGAAATGCTGCCATGAAACCATTATAGAAAAGATTCAAAAGGATGGAAACAATCAAATGTGAATGGCGAGTTGACTAAGGTGGTTTTGCCACAGCAAATTGAGTGCGGCAAGTTGCCCCATTCCGTCCACAAAGGTCTGAGAATCAGTGTGTCCCCACTAGGTAAGTGACAGTCAAGCTGAAACTAGGCGAATGAAACAAAAATAGGTGCTCTCCTATTCTCAGCGGCATTTGGGAGTTCTAGTTTCCATTCAAGAAGAAAAACTGTGAGAAAAAGCAGGAACAACTTTGCTTACCATCTTGACGCAGATCAATATAACAGAACCTTGCGCCTTTCATACAATTTACCCTGAAATCACAACGAAATCCTCGATTGTCCAAAGAAAAATACTGGTCACACTTGAAACATTTCAGACTCTCGGCTGGATGGAAGAAATAAAATGGAGCAATTTTATTTTGACATTTATTTCTTTGATCTTACCTTACTATGTATTGGATAATAGATTATAGAAGAATAAACAGTCTGCAAACAGGGAGCCTATGAGTCGCAGTCCCACTTTAGCCCACAAAGGCATTTGGGTGCCAATCTGGGCCAGTCAATCTTTCTTAGCCCCACCCACTTCTCTCGGTCATTGTTTGGGGAAAGCAGAGGAAGAAGGAGTATGAGGTTTGTTCATCACCCTGGATTTGTTATAAAATTAATGTCTAAAAGAACATATTTTCTTGGAGAGGCCATCAAATGTCAGCAGCTAAGAACTTGAGAGGTTGGTCTCTGTTTGGAAGCTAAAGAGGGTTGGGGCTGGTTAATTCCTGGATGGGTGACCCCCCCAAGGCTGCAGGCTAGACTGAGGAGTCTCAGAAATTACAGCAATGGCCACCCATCAAAGGTTGATGTCAAGGATGATCCATGCTTCACTTGAAAAGGGTTTCTCTGATCCCCTTTGATTGGACCATGGAAAATGCTGAATGTCATCAGAGCCAGAGGGAGGCAGATGGAGGGCAAAGGAAAGGAAACATTTTCCCTCTCACTCCCAAGAGTAATCCATGGAAGGATTCACTCTGCAAAGGAGCCTCTACTTTCAGAGGCAGTCTACCCCAGAATAACAGCTGGGCCAGCCGCTGACTCAGTTGTGGGCTTCTCTTCAAATTCAGAACTCTTCTTCCCTCCGAAAGGCTCCCGTGGAGCCTCCTTCTGAAGAGCAGAACAGACAAAAATCCCCACCCCCAGAATGGAGCACAACTGCTTCAAACACCAAACACGCCTCTTTTTGTCTTCGATCATCACCTGCAATCGAAGATTTGCAGATCCAGGCAGAGTGGTCAACAGGCAGGCAGTGAGTTGGGGGCTTCCCATTTTGACCCCTCAAGTGAGGGTGGGAGAGTGGGAAGGAAGCAATCAAGGGAGGAAGGATAGCCGAGGCTCTGGGTGTGGAGTCCACCCCACTCCACCCCCACCCTTGATATTTGTCTTTGGTTTTAATTTTAATTTTTATGTTTTACCTGTAAGGCACCAAGAGTTACCCTGTGGTACATTAGGCAGCCAATCAATTTTATGAATAAATGACTGGGGAAACCCTCAACCCAGATCAAAGGTTCAGGAGCCTACCTGGGTCTTTGCACATGAAGGCCACCAACAACAAGACAAACAGCAAAGCTTTCATCTTGCAATCTCCTCTCCAGCCTCCAAAGTGCAGTCCAGGGTGGGAGAAGGCAGGTATATATACCTTTGTCCCACCTTGTGTGGGCTGGAGATCCAGGTTCAAGAGGGAGGAGCAGGGAGGCCTGGGAAAGAAGGGAGGGCTAGGGGATGTTACCTCATTATCCTTGCTACCAGAAAGGAAATTGGATCAGACCAGATGAAGTATTGAAAAAAGAAGCTATCATTCCATGTGGAAAGCATGAGTTCCGGGACAATCTCTTCCTGAATTTATAGAATGTAGAACAACCTGTGCAGAGAACATAATCAAACCAATCCAAAATCATTACCTTGAACTCCCTGCATGAGAAGTGAACCGAGCTGATTGCTGATAATACGCGAATGATTTATGCTTTCTGGTTTATTCCTAAACATGCAGCTTAAATACTGTGCATTTTCTCATAATTGCTCCTTGATTCATATGCAAAACTGAGTAGAAAAGTAAACTATGGTCAGTGTAGGCATTTTTATTTGGAGTGCAAGCTTTCTTAGATCAGTTTGATAAGGTGAGGTTCATGGCCAAGATGTTCAGTAGATTTTATTTTATTCATTCATTCATTCATTCATTCATTCATTCATTCACTCATTCATTCATTCATTCATTCATTCATTCATTCATTCATTCTGTAAAGCATGAATTAGATAACAGATATAAGTATAGTCATGATTATGAATACATGACATGAATACGAATACAAGGAAATATTAGGACAGGAATTGTAGGCACTTTGGTGCGCTTATGCATGCCCCTTAAGACCTCTTAGAGATGGGGTGACAGTAGGCAGTGTAAGGTTAAAGTTTTGGGGGTTTGGGGAAGAAACCACAGTTTCGGGTAATTTATTCCAGTCATTGACAAACTCTGTTTCCGAAGTCGTATTTTCTGCCGTCATGTTTGAAGCGGTTTACGATAATTTTGTATCCATTGTGTGCTCGGATGTAGTTCTGGTTGAAGCTGAAGTATTCATTGACAGGTAGGACATTGTAGCAGATAATTTTATGTACTATGCTTAGGTTGGAGCAGAGATAGCAAAGTTCTGAGTTGTCCAAGCCCAAAATTTTGAGCCTGTTGGCGTAAGGGATTCTGTTGCCAGCAGAGGTATGGAGGACTCTTCTCGTGAAATATCTCTGGAGTTGCTCGATTGTATTAATGTCTGATATGCAGTGCAGGTTCCAGACAATGGAGCTATATTCAAGAATTGCTCTAGCAAAAAAAAAAGATTTGTATGTCCTAGTTTGCACTTCAATATTACCGGAGAAGAAGCTTTCCAAGATTAGGTGAACAACTCTTAATGCCTTTTCGGCAATGCTTCTACAGTCAGAACTGGCACGTAAATCATTTGAGTACTGCAAGGTCCTTGACAGTGTGGGGGTTCTCTATGAGGTCGTATCCAAGCATATGCCAGGAAGAGAAAACCCTGATTAAATGGTTGAGTTCTGGGTGTTTTTTATGCTTGTGGTGCTCCTGCAGATGATTACCATATTTTTTGGACTATAAGACGCACCGGTGTATAAGATGCACCAAGATGTCGAAGAGGTATGTAAGAAAAAAGCACTCTGCAGGCTTCAGCGGGGCTGAGACTATGCAAAAACGTCCCTTCAGCCCTGCTGAAGCCTACAGACCCTGGTGGGGTCTGAGGGAGGGCAAAGGACCCTCCGTTTCTGTGTAAAATGGTCCATTTTTGGCAGAAACAGAGGCGTTTTTGTCTTGCCTGAGCCCTGTGGAACCTTGAAGAGAGATGCAGGGGTGGGGCTTCAGGTGGCTAAAAATGACTGTATTCAGTGTACAAGATGCACCAACATTTCCACACTCTTTTAGGGGGGGAATGGTGCGTCTTATACTCCGAAAAATATGGTACTTATCAAGGTAAAGCAGTCCATGCACGGGAGAGCAATATTCTCCTTCTAAACCATGCTCAGATAATTTTATGTATCCTGCTTAAAAAAAGGATCTGCAGGAAAGCATCCATGATTAAAGAGAAGAATGTGCACACTCTGACAGGTTGATTGTTCTCACTGTCAGAAAATTTCTCCTCATTTCCAGGTTAAATCTCTCCTTGATCAATTTCCATCTGTTATTCCTTGTCTGGCTTCCAGGTGCTTTGGAAAATAGGTTGACCCCCATTCTCTCTGTGACAACCCCTCAAGTATTGGAACATTGCTATCATGTCATCCCTGGTCCTTCGCTTCACTAGAGTGTCAACGCCCTGTGTCCTGTAAGCATTCGTCATATCTTTTAGTCCCCGAGTCCTCTTCGTTGCTCTTCTCCGCACTTTTTCTTAGAGTCTCAACACCTGTTTCATTAGGGTGGTGATGAAAACGGGATGCAGTATTCTAGGTGTGGTCTTACTAAGGGTTTATAGAGTGATATTAGTTCCTTACATGATCGCGATTCCATCCCTCTGTTAATGCAGTTTAGGATTGCATCGGCTTTTATGGCTGCCGCCAAACACTGTTGGACCATATTTAATTGGGTTTCCACTTAAGACTCCAAGATCCCTCTTACAGTTACTGCTATTAAGTTTGGTTTCTCCCTATCTATATGTGTATTTTTAGTTTTTCTTGCCTAAGTGTAAGACTCTACTTTCCTCTACATTGAATTTCATTTTTCTTACTTAGGGTGAAAAGTGTTCACCCATGTTCAAGATCCATCTGGATCTATCATCTAGGGTGTTAGCTATCCCTGCCAGATTAGTATCATCTGCAAATTTGATAAGTTCCCCTTCTAAATCATTGATCAAGATATTGAACAGGACTTGGGTTAAGGCAGAACCTTGTGATACCCCATTGCTTACTTCCCCCCATGTAGTGGTAGAACTGTTAAGGACTACTTGTTGAGTACAGTTTGTCAGCCAGTTACAAATCCATCTGTTGGTGATGCTGTCTATCCTACTTTTTTAAAGCTTACTAAGAAGTAAGTTGTACTCTGTCAAATGCCTTGCTGATGTCTAAGAATACTATGTCCCAGAGGTGGGTTCCTACCAGTTCGCACCAGTTCGGTAGAACCGGTTCGTCAAATCTACCGAACTGGTTAGAAGAGGTTCCACCAGAAAGCAGGCCACATCTACAGAAGAGGTTGCAAAAATATTTGAAACCCACCGACACACACACAGACTCACACAGAGAGAGAAAGAGAAAGAGAAAGAAAGGAAGAAAGAAAGAAAGAAAGAAAAAAAGAAAGAAAGAAAAAGTGAGAGAGAGATGAAAGAAAAAAAGGAAAAAGGGACAGAGGGAAAAGGAAGGAAGGAAGGAGAGAGAGAGCGAGAGAGAGAACACATGGCCGGCAAGCCACTCCCACCCGGTCACATGGCTGGCAAGCCACTCCCACAAAGGAGGTCACACCCACAGAGTAGGTTCAAAAATTTTTTGAAACCCACCACTGCTATGTCCTCATTTCACTGGTCAACTAATTTAGTCACTTTGTGAAAGAATGAAATAAGACTGGTTTGGCATGATTTCTTTTAATCAACACATGCTGATTACCCGAAGAAAGCTACTTGCACCTCAATTGCAAAAGTCAGTTTTGCAACATCTTACGACGTGTAAGGGGCCTTTCGGGCAAACTGGAGCACATCCGGCTAAAAAGTACTTGGCTAAGGAAACATAAAACAAAAGAATTACTAACAGTAAGAAAGAATTGATCTATAGTTTTTTCTTAAGAAATGCTAATCCCACATTGAAGACAGTATGAGAAGATTTATACAGAAATATCAGTGGCGAAATGCATTTTTTTTTTTTGCCACCGGTTCTCTGGGCGTGGTTTGGTGGGCTTGGCTTACTGGGGGGGGGGTCATGTGACTGGGTGGGCATGGCCAACTTTTTTTAATTTTTAAAGCTTTTTTTTACTACATATTTCCCCAAACCAGTAGTAAAAAAAATGCTTTAAGAAGTGGGGGAAAAGGTTCAGGTGTGTCGTGCGATCATGGGAACCTCCCCCCACTTTTAAAGTATTTTTTTTACTATTGGTTTGGGTGACTAGATAGTAAAAAATGCTTTAAGAAGTGGGGGAAAAGGTTCTGATGAAAACGCAGCTCCCAGATGATCTGAGCGATTGTCAAAAGCTTTCCCACCCGCCTACTTTTTAAAGAATTTATCCCTACCTGTTCAGTTGAAATGATAGGGGGGAAAATGCTTTAGAGAGCCAAGGTGGCGCAGTGGTTAAATGCAGCACTGCAGGCTGACTGCTAGATCAGCAGTTCAGCGGTTCAAATCTCACCGGCTCAGGGTTGACTCAGCCTTCCATCCTTCCAAGGTGGGTAAAATGAGGACCCGGATTGTTGTTGGGGGCAATATATGTTGACTCTGTAAACCGCTTAGAGAGGGCTGAAAGCCCTATGAAGCGGTATATAAGTCTAACTGCTATTGCTATTGCTATTAAAAAGTGGAGGGGGAAAGTTTTTAGTGAAAAGTGGGCCGTTTTTTGCTTATTTTTGCCACCCCCCTCGGAGCATTTTGTAAGCTCCCCCAAGGCTATTCATGGCTCTTTTTTTGGAAAAAAAAATGGGCCCATTTTTGCAAAAAACAGGCTGTTTTGGGGAGGTTTGCAGAGTGCAAAAACTTTTTTTTTCTTTTGGAAAGCTCTTTAACTGTTTGATGAGAATTACATTGATCAAGTGCCGTGTCAGCAGAAAGAAAGTCTTAGGTGCTGATTATTTCCTTCTCCAGCACATGGATAAATACACCTGGAAACATCTACCTATCTACCTACTTTCTCTCTTTCCCTACCTAGCTACTGTATTGTTCTCTCTTTCTATCCCTCTATCTACCTACCTACTCCCCCCTCTCTCCCCCTACTTATCTACTGTATTTCTCTCTCTCTCTTTCTATTTCTCTCCATCCCTCTACCTACCTACCTACCTATTCTCTCTCCCCCTAACTACCTACTGTATTTCTCTCTCTCTCTCTCTACCCCTCTATTTACCTTCCTACCTATTCTCACTCTCCCTATCTATCTACTGTATTTCTCTCTCTCTATTTCTCTCTCTCTATCACTCTACCTACCTACCTACACACACATTTTCCCTACCTACCTACTGTATTTCTCTCCCTCTATTTACCTACCTACTTTTTAAAAAATTTGCCTCTTCAAAACCTTGGTGCGTCTTATACTCCGAAAAATATGGTCATTGACAGTCAAGCTGAAACTAAATTAATCAAGCAAAAATAGGTGCTCTCCTATTCTCAGCCCCATTTGGGAGCTCTAGTTTCCATTCAAGGAGAAAAACTGTGAGAAAAAAAACAGGAACTTTACTTACCCCCTATAGGATCTGCAAAATAACAGAAATCATTTTCCCCCGAACAGTCCACCTTGTAATTACAAGAACCTGATCTACACGTGTGACATTTCAGACTCCCGACTGGAAGAAAGGAATAAAACAGAGCAATCTTACTTTGATATGTATTTATTAGATATCATCTTACTCTGTATTGAATAATAGATTATTGAAGAATAATAGTGAAAATTTCACTAGGAAGACAATTGAAACGGTCTGCAAAGAGGGAGCCTATGAGTTGCAGTCCCACCTTAGCCCAGAAAGCCATTTGGGGAGCCCTGGGCCAGTCAATCTTTCTTAGCCCAACCCAATTCAATGGGTCATTGTTCAGGGAAAGCAGAGGAAGAAGGAGTACAGGGCGGGGCATAACCTTTTCCTAGGGGGTCACAGCAACACTTGTAATAACAACACAAATAATTCATACACCATTCGAAAGCCCATCAAAAACTGAGTTTATTGACACGATTTAATAGTCAGTATGACCACCATTAGCCCTTCGAACAGCATTCAAACGAGGTGGATAAGAACACAACAAATCTTCAAACAGTTCCGTTCGATTTTCCAGATTTTTCAACACAGTTTCCAAATTCATTCTCAAAGTTTCAACCGAAACAAATTTAACATTTAATAGCTCATTCAATTCAGTTTTTTATGGGCTTTAAAATGAGGTGTCGCGGAAGTTGTAAACTGCTGTCGATCTTGCTGTGACCCCCTAGGAAAAGGTTATGCCCCGCCCTGGAAAATCTGGAAAATCGAACGGAACTGTTTGAAGATTTGTTGTGTTCTTATCCACCTCGTTTGAATGCTGTTCGAAGGGCTAATGGTGGTCATACTGACTATTAAATCGTGTCAATAAACTCAGTTTTTGATGGGCTTTCGAATGGTGTATGAATTATTTGTGTTGTTATTACAAGTGTTGCTGTGACCCCCTAGGAAAAGGTTATGCCCCGCCCTGTATGAGATTTTTTCACGACCCTGGATTTATTATAAAAATTAATGTTTAAAAGAACATCTTTTCACGAAGAGCCGAGGTGGAGCAGTGGTTAGAGTGCAGTACTGCAGCCACTTCAGCTGACTGCTAGCTGCAGTTTGGCGGTTCAAATCCCATTGGCTGAAGGTTGACTCAGCCTTCCATCCTTCCGAGGTGGGTAAAATGAGGACCCGGATTGTTGGGAGCAATATGCTGACTCTGTAAACTGCTTAGAGAGGGCTAAAAGCCCTATGAAGCGGTATATAAGTCGAACTGCTATTGCTATTGCTATCTTTTCTTGAAGAGGCCATAAAATGTCAGCAGCCAAAAATGTGACAGGTTAGTCTCTGTTTGGAAGCTAAAGAGGGTTGGGGCTGGTTAATTCCTGGATGGGTGAATTCTGGGAATTGTTGGGGAATTCTGGGAATTGAAATCCACCCATTTTCAAGCATGCTGGCTGGGGAATTCTGGGAGTTAAAGTCCACCCATTTTAAAACATGCCAGCGTCGAACTTTTTGGTTCGATCCCAAACATGCTGCCTACGTAATGCACATATTCTCATAATGGCTACTTGACCCATATGCAAAATTCACTAGGAAAGCAAATGATGAGTCAGTGGAGACATTTTTTGGAGAGTAAGCTTTCTCAAGTCAATTGGATCAGCTGAGGACCATGGGAAAGATATTCAGGAATCAGTTCGGTTCACTTCTCCTCTTATAAGGAGTTCAGTGTGATATTTTGGTTTAATTTTGTACTTTTCGTAGGTTGTCTTACCTTCGATAAATTCAGAAGGGTCTTCTAGGACCTTCAGGCTGCCACCCTTGGCCACGCCTCCTTCGCCTCCAGCCTCCTTCCTCCTTCCTCCTTCCTCCTGGCTCCTTCCTCAACCCATTTACAGCCAGATTTCCTCCTCCACTGGCCCTTCCCCAGCCATTCGCCCTGACCAATGGACCTCCGACCCTCTGTGCTGTGTCCTTCAGCACCACCTATTCGATGACATCCTGTTTGTGCTGCACTTTTGGCCCCTTGGGACAATCAGCCACCACCCAATCAGTCGGCAGGAAGGATGGCAGGGGCTAGGGGGCTACGGGGGAAGAGTAGCAGCCGAACGGTGGTGGGGCACAGCTTCTGGCATGAGGGGGAAGGGCAGCTGAGTAGCATTGGCTCATAGTTTCTGGCATGGAGTGGGAGTCCAGAGTCCACAACCAGAGGGGAGGGTGGGAAGAAAAGGAAGATGCTGCTCTGCAGGGTTTTAAAAGATTTGCAGATCCAGGCAGAGTGGCCAACAGGCAGGCAGTGAGTTGGGGGCTTCCCATTTTGACCCCTCAAGTGAGGGTGGGAGAGTGGGAAGGAAGCAATCAAGGGAGGAAGGATAGCCGAGGCTCTGGGTGTGGAGTCCACCCCACTCCACCCCCACCCTCGATATTTGTCTTTGGTTTTAATTTTAATTTTTTATGTTTTACCTGTAAGGCACCAAGAGTTACCCTGTGGTACATTAGGCAGCCAATCAATTTTATGAATAAATGACTGGGGAAACCCTCAACCCAGATGAAAGGTTCAGGAGCCTACCTGGGTCCTTGCACATGAAGGCCACCAACAACAAGACAAACAGCAAACTTTTCATCTTGCAATCTCCTCTCCAGCCTCCAAAGTGCAGTCCAGGATGGGAGAAGGCAGGTATATATACCTCTGTCCCACCTTGTGAGGGCTGGAGATCCAGGTTCAAGAGGGAAGAACAGGGAGGCCTGGGAAAGAAGGGAGGGCTAGGGGTGTTATCTCGTTATCCCTGCTACCAAAAGGGAAACTGGATCAGATCAGATGAAGTATTGAAAAAAGAAGCTATCATTCCATGGGCAAAGGATATGGAATGTTCTGGGACAATCTCTTCCTGAATTTATACAGGGCAGTACAACCTGTGCAGACAACATAATCAAAGAGAAATGAACCGAAATGATTGCTGATAAAGTTTGAATGATTTATGCTTTCTGGTTTGGTCCTAAACATGCAGCTTAAATATTGGGTGTTGTCTCAAAATTGTTTCTTGATCGCCACGCAAAATTCACTAGAAATGTAAACTATGGTCAGTGTGGGCATTTTTGTGGGGGAGTGCAAGCTTTCTCAGATCACTCTGTTAAGATGAGGTTCATGGCCAAGATGTTCAGTATATTTTATTTATTCATGTATGTATGTATGTATGTATGTATGTATGTATATTCGTTTATTCATTTACTCATTTACTCATTTACTCATTTACTCAAGCATGAATTAGATAACAAATACACTTAGGTCGAATCGAAGACAGCAAAGTTCTAAGTTGTTTTAGCCCAAATTTTCGTGCCTGGTGGCATAAGGGATTCTGTTGCCAGCAGAGGAGTGGAGGACCCTTCTCGTGAAATATCTCTGGACTAATTTGATTGCATTAATGTCTGATATGCAGTGCAGGTTCCAGACAATTGAGCTGTATTCAAGAATTGCTCTAGCAAAAAAAGTTTTTTATGCCTTAGTTTGCACTTCAATATTAGAAGAAGCTTTCCAAGATTAGGTGAACAACTCCTAATGCCTTTTTGGCAATACTGTTAAAGTGAGCCCTGGCCCTTACATCATCTAAGATGAGTACTCCAAGGTCAATGACAGTGTGGGAATGTCTATGAGGTCATATCCAAGCATATACCAGGCAAGAGGAAACCCTGATTAAATGGTTGAGTTCTGGGTGTTCTTTATGCTTGTGGTGTCCCTGCAGATGCTTCCTTCTCAAGGTAACACTGTCCATGCCTGAGAGAGAGTGATGTTCTCCTTCTAAACCATGCTCAGATAATTTTATGTAGGATCTGCAGGAAAGCAGCCGTGATTAAAGAGAAGAATCAGATTAGAAGAAGACCTGGGCCAGGAACCGATGGTGCTTCAGGGTCAGGAACAGGAGCTGGTGGAGGAGGACATTTCAACACTGGATGGTCCAACAGTGGAGGGACCCATTTGATGAATTGGAGACGCTTCTTTGTGGCTTCTGATGAGGACCTGGGAAGTGGGGAGCCAATCGTGTGAAGAGCTCCTCCTTTAGCATCTCTGTCTTCCAATAATCCAGTGGATCAGAGCCAAAAAAAGCATTTGGGGAAAAAGTTGAGCATCTGTGGCAACTCTGAAGATTTTAGGCTCTGGGACAAAAATCCCAATACTTTCTTTTTGTCATCTTGCTCACAGCTTCTGAATTTAACATTTTCTTCCACATACCTTCCCTAGAAGGCTGCCGGTTCTTCATCAGATGAGAATATGGAGAAACCATTTCTCTGTTCTTCTCATTTGTTCCTCTTGGTAGGCCAACAATTCAATAAGGGCCAATGTGTAGCAGAGTTTAATGTGTGGCTAAAGGAGTGGTGTAAAAGGGAAGGCTTTGATTTTATTAGTTATGATGTCTGCAGCTGGTCCAATGAAAAACTGTACAAAAGAGATGGTTTGCACCCATCCAAGAAAGGACTGGGTTACTTGGCATTAAATTCACAGATTTTCTGGATAAACATTTAAACTGAACAGCGGGGACAGAGAATTAATTGATACAGAACATTTCTGTCCCCAGCAATCTAAAATTCATAGGGTTATCAGTGCATGTAACACAGATGTTTGTGTGGGTAAGATTATCACTCCCGCTGTCAAGCAAAACCAAGCATTTAATAGTGAGTGCCATACCATGTGCATGAATCATACAAGTGGCAAGAAAATAGGGACAGTCAGGCATAACACAGGTTATGTAGACAGTAAACACTGGGTCAATCAAAATGGACTCAAATGTCTATACACCAATGCACAGAGCAGGAGGAATAAGCAGGGTGAATTAGAAATTCAAGTAAAAGAGGGCAGATACGATATTGTTGCCATTACAGAAACTTGGTGGGATGAAACCCACAAATGGAACATACAGCTAGAAGGGTTTAAATTATTTAAAAGAAATAGACCAAATAAAAGAGGAGGTGAAGTTGCACTATATATAAGAAATAATTACCTCTCTACAGAAATAGAGCACAACAATGATGAGAACTATCTTGAATGCATTTGGGTCAATATTAAAGGTTTTGGGGAAAATGGCTGCTGTTTTTCCTCAATCGGCCATAAGAGGGAGCCAGAATGACTGTTAGCTCTCTGTTAGATGCTGGGCTGATCTGGTCTGAGTGTTTTGGAAGCTGGCTGTTAGAAAGTGCCGTGAGCTATTGTAAGTTTTGCAACTGCTAGCAAACTTTGTGTACCGACCTGATTGTATGATACTGGACTATGTTATTTGGATTATCCCTTAACTGAAAGACTTGGATGACTGACTGTCTTATCCGTGTATGACTTGGACTGTTTGATGGACTCTGATACCTCTATTTCCACGAAAGTAAAAGCCTATTTAAACTGCAGTGTCTCTATATGCTGGTTTGTGTGTTCTCCAACACAACTCTCATAACACTTGGCTGAACGTACTCGCTCTCCCAACGGGGAGCTTACCTAACAGAAAGAACACCCAGATCCCAACCAATGAAGCAAAATGCTCTCTAGTCTGTTCTCTGCCTAACATTTTTGCCATGAACCTCAGCTTATCCAATGGATTTGAGAAAATGCAGAGTATTTATGCAGCATGTTTAGGACCGAACCAAAATGCATAAATCATTCAAGCCTTACCAGCAATCAATTTGGGTCACTTCTCTCGTTAGGGAGTTCAAGGTAATGATTTTGGAGTGGTTTGATTATGTTCTCTGCACAGGTTGTGCTATTTTGTTCGTTGTGCTACTATGTCTGTTATCTGCCTAAGATCTTTGTCACGAACCTCCGGTTATCCAATGAATTTGAGAAACGTTACATTCCCCAAAATGCCCAATCTGACTCTTGAACCTGGATCTCCAGCCCTCACAAGGTGGGACAGAGGTGTATATATACCTGCCTTCTCCCATCCTGGACTGCACTTTGGAGGCTGGGGAGGAGATTCCAAGATGAAAGCATTTATATTTGTCTTGTTGTTGATGGCCTTCATGTGCAAAGACCCAGGTAGGCTCCTGAACTTTCGTCTGGGTTGATGGTGTCATTAGCCATTTATTTATAAAATGGATTGGGTGCCCATCGTCCCCACAGGGTAACTCTTGGTGCTGTACAGTTAAAACATAAAAAATTAAAATTAAAGACAAAGACAAATGTTGAGGGTGAGGGTGCAGCAAGGTGGAAGTGGGATCTGTTATTACTCAATCCACCGACTCCTCTGCACTGATCCCCCACAGGAGCCCCAAGCGGATTGGGAAAGCCACGGTTTCAGGCATTGATGAGGAGATAGGAGCGTTGAGTCCAACCTTACATTGGGGGGGCAAGAGGTTCCAGAGGGCAGGAGCCACAGCATAGAAGGCCCTCCTCCTGGACCCCACCCGCTGGAATAATTGGGCTGACGGGCCCCTCAGCATGCCTCCTCTGCCAGCGTGGGTGATATAAGCCAATTCCAGTGGGGGTGAGACAGTCCCTCAAGTAACCAGGACCCATGCCAGGGCTTTAAAGGGGATCACTAACGCCTTGAATTGCATCCAGAAGCAATAGCAATAGCACTTAGACTTATATACTGCTTCATGCTGCTTTCCAGCCCTCTCTAAGCAGATTACAGAGTCAGCCTCTTGCCCCCAACAATCTGGGTCCTCATTTTACCCACCTTAGAAGGCTGAGTCAACCTTCCAATCTTGAATGGCCCAGATTGGCATCCAAATGCCTTTGTCGGCTAAAGTGGGACTGCGACTCATAGGCTCCCTCTTTGCAGACTGTTTATTCTTCTATAATCTATTATCCAATACATAGTAAGATAAGATCAAAGAAATAAATGTCAAAATAAAATTGCTCCATTTTATTTCTTCCATCCAGCCGAGAGTCGGAAATGTTACAAGTGTGAAGAGTATTTTTCTTTGGACAATCGAGAATTTCGTTGTGATCAAAGGATAAAATGTAGGAAAGGCTTATATGTCTGTTATGATGATCCGCGTAAACCTGGTAAGCAGAGTTGTTCCTGCTTTTTCTCACAGTTTTTCTTCTTGAATGGAAACTAGAACTCCCAAATGCCGCTGAGAATAGGAGAGCACCTATTTTTGTTTCATTCGCGTAGTTTCTGCTTGACTGTCACTTACCTAGTGGGGACACACTGATTCTCAGACCTTTGTGGACGGAATGGGGCAACTTGCCGCACTCAATTTGCTGTGGCAAAACCACCTTAG
This sequence comes from Thamnophis sirtalis, assembly GCF_051295495.1. NCBI lineage: Eukaryota > Metazoa > Chordata > Lepidosauria > Squamata > Natricidae > Thamnophis > Thamnophis sirtalis. The sequence goes on along the minus strand of NW_028261382.1, from coordinate 102,728,405 downwards.
TCAACTCGCCATTCACATTTGATTGTTTCCATCCTTTTGAATCTTTTCTATAATGGTTTCATGGCAGCATTTCTTGGATGTTAATATAACTCTGGTCCTGCACTGAGTGGTCCTGTCTCGAGTTGTGAGATGGCCAGGCAAGTTAGCCGTGAAGAATTGTCATAGTCCCCACTGTAGACTACGATAAGGTTTTAAGAAACGATGGAAACATTAGAAAGAATGAAACACATTTGGATATAACTCTTCTCACGCTGTCTTCAATGTGGGTTTAGCATTTTGTTTAGAAACAACTGTAGATCAATTCTTTGTTACTGTTAATAACTGTTTTGTTTTATGGTTCATTTCCAGCATCCAGAAGAAAAAGATGTAGTCGAGTTTGCCCGAAAGACCGCTCAATCAAAATAAGATGTTGCTTAAGTTACTTTTGCAACTAGCTTTCTTTAGTTAATGAGCATGTGTTAATTAAAATAAATCATGCCAAACCAGCCTTTTCATTCTTTTCATCAAGTGGCTAAATTAGTAGACATTGCAAAATGCTGTGGACATCGTATACTTCAGCAAGGCATTTGACAAAGTAGACCACAACCTACTTCTTGGAAAGTTAAAATAAAGTGGGCTAGATGGCATCACCACCAGATGGATTTGCAAAAAATATTTGTAAAATTTATTAAAACTCTTCAATTAAAAAAAAAAAGAGTTGTTCAACTAATCTTGGAAAGCTTCCTCTCCGGTAATATTGAAGTACAAACTAGGGCATACAAAACATTTTGCCGGAGCAATTCTTGAATACATCGAATGAGTCCAGAGATATTTCACAAGAAGAGTCCTCCACTTCTCTGCTGGCAACAGAATACCTTGTGCCACCAGACTTGAAATTTGGGGCTTAGACAACTTAGAACTTTGGTATCCACAATCCAAAGTATCAACAAGTACTTCAGCTTCAACCACAACAACGCACGAGCACACAATAGATACTGTCAGCCTCTGCTTTGCTGCTGCTTCAGCTGCCATGGTAACGGGGAGGGGGGCATGGTATATGGGAGGGGAATCATGATGTGCTGGAGGAAGATTCTAGACACTGACCTGACCATCTTACTGCGCATGTGGAAGAGGGGAGTTTCCCGCCAAGGTTAACTGTCCAGCATTCCATCCTGGTGATGTCTTTTGAAGTTATCTCCCACCTGACAGTTGGGTGCATTATAATTGGACTATGGACTGGGGTGCCAAGGGGAGGGGATTGAATTATACATGATATTCTTAGCTTTCGCGCCTAATTAACCAGATTCAGCTTAGCTTTGCTACTGTTCGTTTATAATTAGTAAAAGTACACTTGATTTCAAACAAATGGAGTTGAGTGGTTTCTTTCCTGATTACTAAATGAAGTCGCAGCTGACAGATACAAACTTATGGTAAACTGCTCCAAACTTGATTGCAGATTTGACTTAAGTAACAGAATCGTCAATGCCTGGAATTCACTACTTGACTCTCTGGTTTCTTCCACGAACCCCCAAAACTTTAACCTTAGACTGTCTACTATCAACCTCACCCCATTCCTAAGAGGTCTGTAACTGGGTGTACATAAGCGCACCAGCATGCATTCTATCTCTGTCCTAACATTTCCTTCCATTCACATTCATTTCGTGTATTCATAATCATGTCTTTACTTAACATCTGTTATCTAATTCATGCTTGAAGAAGTAAATAAATAAAATAAAATCTACCGATCATCTTGGCCATGAACCTCAGCTTGTCCAACCGATCTGAGAAAGCTTGCAATCGGAAAAAAAAATATTGCCTACACTGACCATAGTTTACATTTCTAGTGAATTTTGCATAGGGATCAAGGAGCAATTATGAGAAAATGCACAGTATTTAAGCAGAATGTTTAGGACCAAACCAGAAAGCATAAATCATTCAAGCATTATCAGCAATCAGCTCGGTTCACTTCTCATGCAGGGAGTTCAAGGTAATGATTTTGGATTGGTTTGATTATGTTCTCGGCACAGGTTGTTCTAGATTCTATCAATTCAGGAAGAGATTGTCCCGGAGCCCATGCTTTGCACACGGAATGGTAGCTTCTTTTTTCAATACTTTGTCTGGTCTGATCCAATTTCCCTTTTGGTAGCAGGGATAATGAGCAATGTTCCCTCTAATTTTTTTTCAGTGTGGGCGGAAAAGTATAGTGTTTGAGCGGCACATTTTCATGCCTGAGCACCTGAATTTTTTTCACAGATGTCACCCAAGACCATTCTAGTTTAAACTTCCAGCTGCACTTTTTCTTCGTAACAACATTTACTCCAGCTTTACGTTTTGACATCAGCACTGACTGATGATGTACCTATAGGGTTAGGGTTTATCAATCATTACAATTATCTTTTCAAATTCATTTTGGATTAAATAAAAAAAGAGCTTTGAAATGAATATATAAATGGCACTTAATACCACTAATATTAAAATAGTAAATGTTTGATATACTTCATTTTAATGAATTTCACTTGATATACTTCATTTTAATGAGTTAACATTCAATTGCAAAAGTTGTCTATACACTGTATGCTTCTGTGAATATATTATATGCAATTTGCTATTTTAAATGAGTAAAATTATTAAAATCACCATAATTAAAGTCTCATTCACATCTAAGAGTTTTCTTCCATCGTTAATTTGTAAACTCAAGGATTTATTGCCTGCATGCTTGTTGATTGTTTAAAAATTTGTGGGAATTTGCTCCTTTCTGTACAGAGGGTTTCAGTAACCTACTACTACTGCAAAACTAATTTCTAAACTGCATGCTACTTGCAAATATAAATAGATTGTTAAAATGGCTCTACCATAACCAAATAAGAGGAAAAAAACACCTTCCTTTTGTTTATAAAGTAGTGATTTTAGTTTGCTCTACGGAAGTCACTATTTTAAACTGACAGATAGGAAGTTTAATTAGATTAAAAGCAAAAATATTCTCAATGACTTTGAAAATCTCAATGAGTTATCAAATATAGGTACTCCTTCGTTACAACGTGGGACTGGAATTTTTATTACTCAGCAATGTGGTCACAAAGCTGATGTCGTGTCATGACTCATGTGACCGGGCTCTCTCGCCTCTTTCCAACTCCGAGGGCATCAATCATGTTAGCCAAGGGATCTGCAAAGCTGGCTCTTTTAAGACTGGTGGACTTCAACTTCCAGAATTTTGAGAGTTGAAGTCCACCAGTCTTAAAACAGCCAACTTTGCAGATCCCTGTGTTAGCCCAAAGCCTGGCGCTGGGCTTTGCTCCCCCATTGGTGGAGCCCTGAGAAGCGAGGAGGGAGAAAAAGAGCTCAAAAGAGCTACATTGTTGCTAAATGTAACCGGGGAGAGCCAGCCCAGGCAATAGCAAATTAGCCGATCTCGCAGCAGGTCTGAAAGGGGGAAGGGGGAGCAAAACTCCAGGCAGGGCTCTCTGACTGTTCTAATTCCCCATGAAAACTGTTGTTGCCTCTGAAGCATTTGCTCCAGTGTTTTAAATCTTTAAGATCCCTTTCCCGTTTTTCTTTTCAACCTACACTGATTAGAGAATCCTGAAGTCGGGCGGCAATGTACTGCAGTAGAAAAGGTTTAGCTGGAGGAGGTTTTGATTGCGATCGCTCTGTAGTTCGTGTCCAGATACCTGCCCCACGTGCCTCTGCGCGGCAATTAGAAACTACTGCGCGGGGTATTGCAGCCATGTGCGCGGCCGCGCAGGCGCGCACCTTAGAGGGAACAGTGACCAGAGGACCCCCCAAGGTCCCTTCCAGCTCAGTTCTGATTGATGGATAAAGCAGAAATCATCCAAGCTTTATCAGCAACAAGCTCCGTTCACTTCTTCTGTTTTAGGGAGTTCAGTGTTATGTTTTGGTCTGCTTCAATTGTGTACTCTGCGCAGATTGTGCTGCCTGTGATAAATTCAGGGAGAGACGGCAATTGTACAGGAGATCCTATATTGCAGGTGGAATGGTACCTTCCATCTTCAAGACAGAGACTGCTTGCTTCTTCATTGGGTCTGTTCCAGTTTCCCTTCTTTCCCAATTATCTCTTTTAAATAAAGTTTTATTAATTTTCTACTATTACATTTAATTAGTGTTTAGTAAACATCCCGTTCTCTGGGTTTTTTTCTGTCTGCTTAACAATACCAATTATATTCCTGATCTTTACCCCTTTTTTCCAGACATTGATGAAATAAATTCCATCTTTGGTAGCATTCTGTATCTTCCTTCCCTTTGATCTTCAAAGCAAGTCTGTCCATTTCTGCACAATCCAACATCATCTGGTGGCATTTCTTCATTATTCCAAGGCTGAGCAAATAAAACCCTCACTGCTGCTAATACATGCGATATTAGATTTAGACTTTGTTTATCAAACGTTTCTGGTACTATGTCTAATAAAAGAAGTTCAGGTTTAAGATCAACATGTTTTCCTGAAGTCTTTTCTAGCCACATGTGTAGAACACGGGCTTTAGAACACGTCCACCACGGATGATAACATGTGCCAGGTTTTTGGTTACATTTCCAACATTTATTAGACATATGTTCTCCATCTCTCTCTCTCTCTCTCTCTCTATCTCTCTCTCTCTGTCTGTCTGTCTGTCTGTCTGTCTGTCTGTCTGTCTGTCTGTCAAAGAAAACAGAAGTCAAACATGATTGTGGCTTTAAAATTAGAGAAAGAAACAATAATCTATGCTAGGCCAATGATGCTACTAGTGATCTACAGGCTCTAGTAATTTAAGTCACAGAATGCAGTGAAAAAATAAGACTAAGGTGACCATCTCATGGCAAGAGAGCCAGTCTGGTGCTGTGGTTAAGGCACCTGGCTAAAAAATGGGAAAGTTCAAGTCCCAGTTCAACTCCTGCCTTTGGCATAAAGCCAGCTGGATGACTGTCATATCAGAAAGTAGACACTGTATTTTAATCCATAGGCTGTGAATTGAACCAAGAAGAAATTTCCTGACCGTGACAACAATTAATCGGTGGAACGACTTGCCTCCAGAAGTTGTGAATGCTCCCACACTGGAAGTCTTTAAGAAGGGACTGGACAACCATTTGTGTGAAATGGTATATAGGGTTTCCTGCCTGAGCAGGGGTTGGACTAGAAGACCTCCAAGGTCCCTCCCCACTCTGTTGTTCTATTATATTCTGTTCTGTTCCCTTCCATTCGATTCTGTATTTTATCATTCTATTCTGTTCTGTTCCCATCCCATTCTTCTGTATTTTATTATTCTCTTCTCTTCCTTTCTGTTCTGTTCCGCTCCATTCCATTCTATTCCATTCTGTATTTTATCATTCTGTTCTGTTCTGTTCCCATCCCATTCTTCTGTATTTTATTATTCTCTTCTGTTCCTTTCTGTTCTGTTCCGCTCCATTCCATTCTATTCTATTCCGTATTTTATTATTTTGTTCTATTCTATTCTATTCTATTCTATTCCATTCTGTATTTTATCATTCTGTTCTGTTCTGTTCTGTTCTGTTCCGTTCTCTTCCCTTCCCATCCCATCCCATCCCATCCGTCTGTATTTTATTATTCTCTTCTGCTCCTTTCTGTTCTGTTCCGTTCCATTCTATTCTATTCCATTCCATTCTGTATTTTATCATTCTGTTCTGTTCTGTTCCGTTCTGTTCCATTCTGTTCCGTTCTGTTCCATTCCATTCTGTATTTTATTGTTCTGTTCTGTTCCATTCTATTATATTCCATTCCATTCCATTTTTTCTATTCTATTCTATTCCATTCCATTCCATTCTATTCTATTCTATTCTATTCTATTCCATTCTGTATTTTATCATTATGTTCTGTTCTGTTCTGTTCCCTTCCCATCCCATCCCATCCGTCTGTATTTTATTATTCTCTTCTGTTCCTTTCTGTTCTGTTCCGTTCCATTCTATTCTATTCCATTCCATTCCATTTTTTCTATTCTATTCTATTCTATTCCATTCCATTCCATTCCGTTCTGATGGAAACGTCTTCTATTATGTAAGATAGTACTTAGAAACCTGCCAACTGAAGACTATTATTCTTACTTGCTACATTTTTGTAATGCCCATGTGGGTTTTTCCCCCCTATGCTATGTGGTATTTGTATTTGAAAAGAATCAGGCTGCTCTTAAATGATTTTTTTTTAAATGAAAAATTCCCACTCAGCCCTAACACCCAGCTAAGTGATCTCTGGTGTCCCCTTCAACATTCATACTGTAGAACTGAGAAGAGCTTGAGACCAGCCTTCAGACCCAAGTATCAAATCAAGATCTGTCTCCTCCAAAGAGCCGAGGTGGCGCAGTGGGTAGAGTGCAGTACTGCAGGCCACTTCAGCTGACTGCTAGTTCAGCAGTTCAGTGGTTCAAATCTCACCGGCTCAGGGTTGACTCAGCCTTCCATCCTTCCGAGGTGGGTAAAATGAGGACCCAGATTGTTGTTGGGGGCGATATGATGACTCTGTAAACCGCTTAGAGAGGCCTGAAAGGCCTATGAAGCGGTATATAAGTCTACTGCTATTGCTATTGCTCCCAGGTGGGTGGAATGGAGAAGGGGCCTGTTATTCTTCACCCCAAATCCCCCTCCAGTGTTTTAAGGCATCTTCCTCTTCAAATGGAGAAGCACTGACGTTTGAGGTCCCACTGAGGAAGGATTCAGTTGAGGGTTGGTCTTCTCTTTCTTGACCCTGTCTGAGTGTAAGGTCATTACCCCATTAGCCAAGCCAAGCCACGATTCAACAGGGATTGGACCTAAGCCTGCTCATCCCAATATAAACTGCCTGCTGGATCCTGGAGGAAGGCTCTCTGCCTGTGGGTTTTGTGAAAGGGATGTTTCCAAAAAATCAAAACACTTGAGTTGAATGCTAAGGTTTATTTGATTCCCGAACTACAGAACTAGCAGAAGGAAACTTACAGAGCAAGAGAAAAGGGGAAGACAGAGAGATGTCAAAGAGAGCAGCGCATTGGTGGGATTGAATTTTTTTTACTACCGTTTCTGTAGGCGTGGCTTGGTGGGCGTGGCTTGGTGGGCGTGGCTTGGTGTGTATGGCAGGGGAAGGATACTGTAAAATCTCCATTCCCCCCCCAATCAGCTGGGACTTGGGAGGCAGAGAATAGATGGGGGCAGGGCCAGTCAGAAGTGGTATTTACTGGTTCTCTCATTGAATATACCAATTAATTTTGATTCCTTCCTGTTTCAAATTTTGAATGGATTTAAGTTCACCCTCTGTATTTAATAGTTCAGCATATCTAACTTGTTTGTTCCTTTTTGTATATTATTGAATATTAAAAGACTTCAATGGTTGATATCCAGACTGGAATTTTTAAATAATGTAATTTCTTAATCTTCTCCCAGTTTAATAACAGAGCATCTCTTATATAACGTCTTCTAAAGTAACCGTGTGCTTTGGTTCCCTTATACCATAAGAATGCATGCCATCCCAGCTGCAAGTCATGACCAGCGGGGAGGGTTATTATGGACCATCTGGCGGTAGCGGTCTGGAGCATAAATGTTCAAGGATGTCCCATGATGGATGAGAGCCAAACGCATGGAATTTAGCCATTTGTAGAACTAAAAGTTGCAGCGGTTTCTTGAGCAACACACAATGATGTCATTGCGTACCCCAGTAGGGCAGTTAGCAGCACATCCCCTGCGGGCCGCGAATCCTTTGAAGGAAACACAAATAATAATTATTTTTAAAAAACACGAAAGAACAGATCTGTGGTTGTTGCTGAACAAAATGATAAAATCACAGTGAACACATTCATGTATCTGTTGTCCTCAATCCAGTCCTGAGCCTTGTGCCGAGGCCAATGAAAGACGAGAGACATCAGGTGCAGGTATTTTAATTGTTTTTTTATTGGGGTACCCCAAGGAAAAGGGCTCCTGGCCAAGATGCCAAGAACAAAGGATTTAGAAAGCTTTATACATTTTTCACTAAAGGAGAAGGCAGGAACAAGGCGGGATAATAATAAGAAATATCTAATAACAATTTGTTCTATTTTATTCCTGTTGTATTTTTTTCCCCCCCTTTGAAAACATTTCACTTCTCATCCAAAAAAGCCTCTTACGGCCGTATCTTCAGATACAATCAAGATACAAGGAAGATGTTAAAACACGGGGTCTAAATAAAGAACCAAGAGCGTTTCATAGGATTCTAACGGGGAACAGGTGGAAAAATTGACTTAAAAATTATGCAATTACTTATTGATGTATAAAATGGAAAAGGAACAAGTCAAAAAAACAATGATTACATGGGGCAACGGTGAGAAAAGATAAGAACTGCGCTTACCGATTTGATCGTAAATTTTCCTCTTTTTAAAGCAGAGGTTCTGCCCATTGGGACATTTGTGTTTGGTTCTACAAAGGACTCCGGGGCATTGGTAACATATCAGGGTGTCTCCTGGATGAAAGTTATGAAATATGGAAATATTACATTGATATATTTTTTTGGTAATCTTGTTTACCTATGAGGTCCGTGATGGCGAACACGTAGCCCTCTATGCAGGCACGAAAGCCGTCACCTAGCTGAGCTCCATTGCGCATGGACCTGCCTCTCAGCTGATTTTCAGATCTCGGTCGCGCATGGTGTGTGTACATACATTGGGGTCACGTGTGAATATGTGTGGGGGGTGGGGGGAGCATTGAGGAATGCAGCGCTCCACCCTCATGCTCCGTTTTTAATGCCAGAAGGGTTTTGGGGGGGGGGGCTCCGGAGCCCAGGGGAGGCCATTTTCTCCCTCACGGAGGACAAAAAATGGGCCTCCTGGAAGTTATGGAAATTTAGAAAAAGGCCAGTTTCTGCCCTCTGGAGCTCAGGGGAGGCTGTTTTCCCACTCCCAGATGCTCGAGGGAAGCTTCTGGACCCTGGGGAGGGCGAAAACACAAACCCCCACTATGGTGCAGGAGGCAGAGGAGGCCGTGGATGGGTGTGTGTGTGTGTGTGTCACAAACCCATGCATTGGGTGTGGGATAGAAGTGGGTTCCTACCAGTTCGCACCTATTCAGTAGAACCGGTTTGTCAAATCTACCGAACCGGTTAGAAGAGGTTCAACCAGTGGACCCGGAAAGCAGGCCACACCTACCGAAGAGGTTCCAATTTTTTTTGAAACCCACCACTGGCAAGGATCTTGTAAATGGACAGCTTTGAGACTTGCATGCTTCAATGCCAGAGTTTCTGAATAGCTACTTGGACCGACCTAAGCATTAATTCATAATTTCATATCCGGTCAGATGGGCGGCAAGCCACTCCCACAAAGGAGGCCACACCCACAGAGTAGGTTCCAACAATTTTTGAAACCCACCACTGGTGTGGGGACAATTTCGGCATATGAGGAGAGAAAGGTTACCCATCACTGTATTAAGTGATAGATCTTTTCATTCTAAGCTTAGCTGTGAAAATTTCCCTAGAAAGATCAAATGGTCTAGAAATAGGAAACCTGAGTTCTAGTCCAACTTTGCCCATGAAAGGCAAGTTAGTGACTTTGGACTTAATCACCTCTCTGTCCATCCAACCTTCACAGCGTTGTTGCTGTGGGGGAAATAGGAGGAAGGAGTATTAGGTTTCTTCCTCATTACAAAACTAGATAGCCATATTACTTAGACTTTTATTCCGCTGCACAGTCCTTTACGACCCCCTCTAAGCAGGTTACAGAGTCAGCCTCTTGCCTGCAACAATCTGGGTCCTCATTTTACCCACCTCGGAAGGATGGAAAAGGCCGAGTCAACCTTGAGTGTGTGAGATTCAAACTGCCGAACTTCAGGCAGCCGGCAGTAAGCAGAATTAGCCTGCAATGCTGCATTTTAACCCCTGCGCCACAGCAGCTGGGATAAAAACTGGGATAAAAAAAACCCCTAATCTCTTCTGAAAGACGCTATTAAATGGATATCTAAATGGCTGGTCTCCATATGGAAGCTAAGCAGGGTTGGGGTGGGTGAATCCTAGGATGGGAGACTCTCAAGGGTGTTTGATAGATTGATGGGTCCCAGGAATCTCAGCAACAACAACCAATCTCTGGTTGATGTTGAGGACTGCCCAGGCTTGACTTGGAGGAGGCATCTCTGGTCCCCTTTGGCCGCACCGTCCAAAATACTGAAGGACGGCAAAGCCAGAGGGAGGTGAGCAGAAACATTTTTCATCTCCTTCCCTGGAGGAATCCCATGGCAGAACTCACTACGCAAAGGAGCCTCTACTTTCAGAGGCAGTCTACCCTGGAATTCCATTTCCCCCCCTGAAGGCTCCCATGGACCTTCCTTATGCAGGGCAAAAGGGTGAGAAAGTCCCAACAACAGGATGGACCACAACTACCCTACCTCTCCCCTTGTTTTGGGTTTGATTATCATCCAAGATCAAAGTTTGGTGACCTTACCAAAGTCCAGGCACACGACTGTCACCACCACCAAGGCCAGCAGCAGAGTTTTCATCTTGAGATCTTCTCTTTAGCCTTCAAAGTGTAGCCCAGGATGGAAGCAGACACTTATTTATACCCCTCGGAGATGGGGTGGGTGGGAGGAGGCTGGATCTCCAGGATTAAGGGAGAAGGAAGGGGAGATTCAGGAGAAAAGGGAAGGGCAGAGGGTGTGGCCTTTTTGCCCCCGACACCAAAAAAGATCAGATGGCCACACAGGGAAGAAATATATTTTAGAACTCAAGAGAATATTTTAGAAATTAAACAATTTGAAAATAAATACATAAAAATATGCAAAGCAAAAGTTTCCTTATTGCCCTTGTTGGGTGCGGCGAGAGATACAACTGGGAAGAACAGAGATGTGATATCAGTATATTCTTCTTTAATGGAGAGCCAGCCCTTTTCGAATAAGGGTGTATGTTAAATTCAGAAGAGGTGAGCAAGATGAAAAAATGGGGGCATCAGGACTTTCTGTTGCAGATCCTCAAACTTGTTGCAACAGACGCTCATCTTGTTTCCCAAATGCTCTTTTGCCTCTGACCTGCTGGATTGGCCAACATGGGTTTGTCAAAAACAGATCATGCCACACAAACCTGCTGGAACGGTGAGCCCCCAAGCATCTCTGGAAGACGGAGATGCTAAAGAAGGAGCTCTTTACACTACTGTGCCCCACTTCCCAGGTCGCTCATCAGAAGCTATGAAGAAACTCCCCCAATTCATCAAATGGGTCCCTCCACTGTTGGACCATCCAACGTAGAAATGTCCTCCTCCACCTGCTCCTCTTCCTGACCCTGCAGCTCCATCGGTTCCTGGTCCAGATCCTTTTCCAATCTTATTCTTCTCTTTAATCATGACGGTTCTCCTGGAGACCCCCCCTTTTTTAAGCAGGCTACATAAAATTATCTGAGCATGGTTTGGAAGGAGAACATTGCACTCACGTGCATGGACCGTGTTACCCTGATAAGGAAACGCCTGCGGGGACACGGCAAGCATAAAGAACACCCAGAACCAACCATTTAATCAGGGTTTCCTCTTCCCTGTTATCTACTGAACATCTTGGCCATGAACCACAGTTAATCTCACTGATTTGTAAAAGCTTAGATTCCAAAAAAAATGCCTATGTTGCTCCATAATTTGATTTTCTAGTGGATTTTGCTCATGGATCAAGGGGCGCTTTTGAGAATATGCGCAATATTTAAGCAGCATGCTTGGGATCAAACCAAAAAGCTTCATCACTGGAGCTTTTCAGAAGAGACTGGGAAAAACCCTTGTCTGAAATGGTAGAGGGTCTCCTGCTTGAGTAGGGGGGTGAACCAGAAGACCCCCAAGGTCCCTTCCAGCTCAGTTCTGATTGATGGATAAAGCAGAAATCATCCAAGCTTTATCAGCAACAAGCTCAGTTCACTTCTTCTGTTTGAGGGAGTTCAGTGTTATGTTTTGGTCTGCTTCAATTGTGTACTCTGCGCAGATTGTGCTGCCTGCGATAAATTCAGGGAGAGACGGCAATTGTACAGGAGCTCCTATATTGCAGGTGGAATGGTACCTTCCATCTTCAAGACAGAGACTGCTTGCTCCTTCATTGGGTCTGTTCCAGTTTCCCTTCTTTCCCAATTATCTCTTTTAAATAAAGTTTTATTAATTTTCTACTATTACATTTAATTAGTGTTTAGTAAACATCCCGTTCTCTGGTTTTTTTTCTGTCTGCTTAACAATACCAATTATATTCCTGATCTTTACAGCTCTTTTGCAGACATTGATAAAATAAATTCCATGTTTGGTAGCATTCTGTATCTTCCTTCCCTTTGATCTTCAAAGCAAGTCTGTCCATTTCTGCACAATCCAAGATCACCTGGTGGCATTTCTTCATTTTTCCAAGGCTGAGCAAATAAAACCCTCACTGCTGTTAATACATGCGATATTAGATTTAGACTTTGTTTATCAAACGTTTCTGGTACTATGTCTAATAAAAGAAGTTCAGGTTTAAGATCAACATGTTTTCCTGAAGTCTTTTCTAGCCACATGTGTATTTTTGTCCAAAGTTTTCTTGCTTTAAAACACGTCCACCACAGATGATAACATGGGCCAGGTTTTTGGTTACATTTCCAACATTTACTAGACATATGTTCTCCATCTCTATCTATCTATCTATCTATCTATCTATCTATCTATCTATCTATCTATCTATCTATCTATCTATCTATCTATGTCTCTCTCTCATCTATCTATCTATCTATCTATCTATCTATCTATCTATCTATCTATCTATCTATCTATCTATCTATCTATCTCTGCCTATCTGCCTATCTGCCTATCTCTCTCTCTCTCATCTATCTATCTATCTATCTATCTATCTATCTATCTATCTATCTATCTATCTATCTATCTATCTATATGCCCATCATCCATCCATCCATCCATCCATCTATTTATCTATCTATCTCTGTCTGTTTATCTCTCTCTCTCTCTCATCTATCTATCTATCTCTCTCTCTATCTATCTATCTATCTATCTATCTATCTATCCGTCCATCCATCCATCCCTTTACTCATCCATCCATCCATCCATCCATCCATCCATCCATCTGTCTATCTGTCAAAGAAAACAGAAGTCAAACATGATTGTGGCTTTAAAATTAGAGAAAGAAACAATAATCTATGCTAGGCCAATGATGCTACTAGTGATCTACAGGCTCTAGTAATTTAAGTCACGGAATGCAGTGAAAAAATAAGACTAAGGTGACCATCTCATGGCAAGAGAGCCAGTCTGGTGCTGTGGTTAAGGCGCCTGGCTAAAAAAAGGGAAAGTTCAAGTCCCAGTTCAACTCCTGCCTTTGGCATAAAGCCAGCTGGATGACTTTGTCATATCAGAAAGTAGACACTGTATTTTAATCCGTAGGCTGTGAATTGAACCAAGAAGAAATTTCCTGACTGTGAGAACAATTAATCGGTGGAACGACTTGCCTCCAGAAGTTGTGAATGCTCCCACACTGGAAGTCTTTAAGAAGGGACTGGACAACCATTTGTGTGAAATGGTATATAGGGTTTCCTGCCTGAGCAGGGGTTGGACTAGAAGACCTCCAAGGTCCCTCCCCACTCTGTTGTTCTATTATATTCTGTTCTGTTCCCTTCCATTCGATTCTGTATTTTATCATTCTATTCTGTTCTGTTCCCATCCCATTCTTCTGTATTTTATTATTCTCTTCTCTTCCTTTCTGTTCTGTTCCGCTCCATTCCATTCTATTCCATTCCGCATTTTCTATTCTGTTCTATTCTATTCTATTCTATTCTATTCTATTCTATTCCATTCCATTCTGTATTTTATCATTCTGTTCTGTTCTGTTCTGTTCTGTTCTGTTCCGTTCCATTCCGTTCCGTTCCGTTCCCATCCCATCCCATCCCATCCATCTGTATTTTATTATTCTCTTCTGTTCTGTTCAATTCTATTCTATTCCATTCCATTCTGTATTTTATTGTTCTATTCTGTTCTGTTCTATTCTATTCTGTTTGAGGTCACTGAGGAAGGATTCAGTTGATGGTTGGTCTTCTCTTTCTTGACCCTGTCTGAGTGTAAGGTCATTACCTCATTAGCCAAGCCAAGCCACGATTCAACAGGGATTGGACCTAAGCCTGCTCATCCCAATATAAACTGCCTGCTGATTCCTGGAGGAAGGCTCTCTGCCTGTGGGTTTTGTGAAAGGGATGTTTCCCAAAAATCAAAACACTTGAGTTGAATGCTAAGGTTTATTTGATTCCCGAACTACAGAACTAGCAGAAGGAAACTTACAGAGCAAGAGAAAAGGGGAAGACAGAGAGATGTCAAAGAGAGCAGCGCATTGGTGGGATTGAATTTTTTTTACTACCGTTTCTTAGGCGTGGCTTGGTGGGCGTGGCTTGGTGGGCGTGGCTTGGTGGGCATGGCAGGGGAAGGATACTGTAAAATCTCCCATTTCCCCCAATCAGCTGGGACTCGGGAGGCAGAGAATAGATGGGGGCAGGGCCAGTCAGAAGTGGTATTTACTGGTTCTCTCATTGAATATACCAATTAATTTTGATTCCTTCCTGTTTCAAATTTTGAATGGATTTAAGTTCACCCTCTGTATTTAATAGTTCAGCATATCTAACTTGTTTGTTCCTTTTTGTATATTATTGAATATGAAAAGGCTTCAATGGTTGATATCCAGACTGGAATTTTTAAATAATGTAATTTCTTAATCTTCTCCCAGTTTAATAACAGAGCCTCTCTTATATAACGTCTTCTAAAGTAGCCGTGTGCTTTGGTTCCCTTATACCATAAGAATGCATCCCATCCCAGCAGCAAGTCATGACCAGCGGGGCGGGTTATTATGGACCATCTGGCGGTAAAGGTCTGGAGCATAAATTTTCAAGGATCCCCCATGATGGATGAGAGCCAAACGCATGGAATTTAGCCATTTGTAGAACTAAAAGTTGCAGCGGTTTCTTGAGCAACACTTCATGGTCTCATCGGGTTCCACAGTAGGGCAGGTAGCAGCACATCCCCTGCGGGCCCAGAATCCTTTGAAGGAAACACAAAGAATTATTATTAAAAAAAAATACAAAAGAACAGATCGGTGGTTGTTGTTGAACAAAATGATAAAGCCACAGTGAACACATTCATGCATCTGTTGTCCCCAATCCAGTCCTGAGCCTTGTGCCGAGGCCAATGAAAGACGCCAGACATGAGGTGCAGGTATTTTAATTGTTTTTTTATTGGGGTACCCCAAGGAAAAGGGCTCCTGGCCAAGATGCCAAGAACAAAGGAGTTAGAAAGCTTTCTACATTTTTCACTAAAGGAGAAGGCGGGAACAAGGCGGGATAATAATAAGAAATATCTAATAACAATTTGTTCTATTTTATTCCTGTTGTATTTTTTCCCCCCTTTGAAAACATTTCACTTCTAATGATGATATAACTATGCTGTGAAATAATCTAACAATGATACAATGAAAAATTAATATAAGGTCTGGTGATATAATGTATAATGTTAAGAACGTATTATAATGATATTTTGCTGCTGATAAACAATTTTAACAAGGGAATAATTGAAAACTGGTATATATATATGCAGTGGCGTTTTGATGAAAAATGAAGGACTAAGATCTCCGTTTGAAGGTATTAAATAGAAGGACAATAATGAACATAAGTATATTTTCTGAAAAAAATAATACTAATGTTAACTGAATATATATTGTAGAATGAAAATGAGGTTTTTAATTTTACTAGATGAAAAGTTTGAGATGGTAAATATTATTCGAGGATGGGGATGTTAAAACACTTGTAAACCAAACGACATGCTGCATGTGATGATGGTTTTTTTCCCCCTTTGTGTGTGTGTGTGTGTGTTTTTTTTTTTCCTTTTTTTCCCTTTCTTTTTAATTTTATTTTATTGTTGTGTCTATTAAATATATAGCAGAGAGATACGGGTTGTGTATGTGGGGGGGAAACATAGTTGGGATGGACTGCCACAGGTAGAGGAATAAGAAACGATACTAAATTATAATCTATTCAATGAAACAATGAAGGTATAAGAATGATAAATGTTAAAAGACCTGTAACCAAACGACATACTGTATGTGACAATGGGCTTCGTGTTTTTTGCTTTTCTTTTTCTATTGTTGTATGTATATGTTTCTATGTAATTTATATATATATATATATATATATATATATATATATATATATATATATATATATATATATATACACATACACATACACATACACATACACATACACATACACATACACATACACATACACATACACATACACATACACATACACATACACATACACACATACATACATACATACATACATACATATATATATATATATATATATATATATATATAAAGCAAGAAAACATTTCACTTCTCATCCAAAAAAGCCTCTTACGGCCGTATCTTCAGATACAATCAAGATACAAGGAAGATGTTAAAACACGGGGTCTAAATAAAGAACCAAGAGCGTTTCATAGGATTCTAACGGGGAACAGGTGAAAAAATTGACTTAAAAAATATGCAATTCCTTATTGATGTATAAAATGGAAAAGGAACAAGTCAAAGAAGCAATGATTACATGGGGCAACGGTGAGAAAAGATAAGAACTGCGCTTACCGACTTTTTTGTTCATTGGCCTCCTTTTAAAGCAGAGGTTCTCCCCATTGGGACATGTGAATTCGGTCAAACAAACGACTCCACTGCATTTGTAACATATCAGGGTGTGTCCTGGATGAAAGTTATGAAATATGGAAATATTACATTGATATATTTTTTTGGTAATCTTATTTACCTATGAGGTCCGTGATGGCGAACACGTAGCCCTCTATGCAGGCATGCAAGCCCTCACCTAGCTGAGCTCCATTGCGCATGGACCTGCCTCTCAGCTGATTTTCAGATCTCGGTCGCGCATGGTGTGTGTACATACATTGGGGTCACGTGTGAATATGTGTGGGGGGTGGGGGGAGCATTGAGGAATGCAGCGCTCCACCCTCATGCTCCGTTTTTAATGCCAGAAGGTTTCGGGCGGGGGGGGGCGCTCCGGAGCCCAGGGGAGGCCATTTTCTCCCTCACGGAGGACGAAAAATGGGCCTCCTGGAAGTTATGGAAATTTAGAAACGGGCCAGTTTCTGCCCTCTGGAGCTCAGGGGAGGCTGTTTTCGCCCTCCCAGATGCTCGAGGGAAGCTTCTGGAGCTTGGGGAGGGCGAAAACACAAACCCCCACTATGGTGCAGGAGGCAGAGTAGGCCGTGCATGGGGGGGGGGTATGTGTATCACAAACCCATGGATTGGGTGCATTGCATTGTGGGTGTGGGACAGAAGTGGGTTCCTACCAGTTCGCACCTATTCGGTAGAACCGGTTTGTCAAACATACCGAACCGGTTAGATTCAGATTCAGATTTAGTTTATTTGTATGCCGCCCTTCTCCGGGAGGGACTTAGGGTGGTGAACAACTCAGAAGGGGAAAAGGGGACACAGACACAATACACGTAGTTAAAATACACAAGAGTCATACAGCCATACAAGTCGAGAGGGGAACTCATCAACCCCAGGCCTGCCGGCACAGCCAGGTTTTGACAGCTTTCCAGAAGGCCTGGAGAGAGGTGAGGGTCCGAATCTCCGTGGGGAGTTCATTCCAAAGGGCCGGAGCTGCCACAGAGAAGGCCCTCCCCCGGGTGGTAGCCAGATGGCATTGGCTGGTAGACGGAACCCGGAGGAGGCCGACCCTGTGCGATCTAACGGGTCTATGGGAGGTAATTGGCAGTAGGCGGTCTCTCAAGTACCCAGGTCCAATACCATGAAGGGCTTTATAAGTTACGACTAGCACTTTGAAGCGTATCCGGAGACCGATCGGTAGCCAGTGCAGCTCGCGGAGGATAGCTGTAACGTAGGTGTACCGAGGTGCACCCACAATCGCTCGCGCGGCTGCGTTCTGGACGAGTTGAAGTCTCTGAATGCTCTTCAAGGGCTGCCCCATGTAGAAGAGGTTCCACCAGTGGACCCGGAAAGCAGGCCACACGTACAGAAGAGGTTCCAAAAAATTTTGAAACCCACCACTGGAAAATTTCCCTAGAAAGATCAAATGGTCTAGAAATAGGAAACTTGAGTTCTAGTCCAACTTTGGCCATGAAAGGCAAGTTAGTGACTTTGGACTTAATCACCTCTCTGCCCATCCAACCTTCACAGCGTTGTTGCTGTGGGGGAAATAGGAGGAAGGAGTATTAGGTTTCTTCCTCATTACAAAACTAGATAGCCATATTACTTAGACTTTTATTCCGCTGCACAGTCCTTTACGACCCCCTCTAAGCAGGTTACAGAGTCAGCCTCTTGCCTGCAACAATCTGGGTCCTCATTTTACCCACCTCGGAAGGATGGAAAAGGCCGAGTCAACCTTGAGTGTGTGAGATTCAAACTGCCGAACTTCAGGCAGCCGGCAGTAAGCAGAATTACCCTGCAATGCTGCATTTTAACCCCTGCGCCACAGCAGCTGGGATAAAAATTGGGAGTAAAAAAACCCTAATCTCTTCTGAAAGACGCTATTAAATGGATATCTAAATGGCTGGTCTACGTGTGGAAGCTAAGCAGGGTTGGGGTGGGTAAATCCTAGGATGGGAGACTCCCAAGGCTGTATGATAGATTGGTGGGTCTCGGGAATCTCAGCAACAACAACCAATCTCTGGTTGACGTTGAGGACTGTCCAGGCTTGACTTGAAGGAGGCATCTCTGGTCCCCTTTGGCCGCACCGTCCAAAATACTGAAGGACGGCAAAGCCAGAGGGAGGTGAGCAGAAACATTTTTCATCTCCTTCCCTGGAGGAATCCCATGGCAGAACTCACTACGCAAAGGAGCCTCTACTTTCAGAGGCAGTCTACCCTAGAATTCCATTTCCCCCCTGAAGGCTCCCATGGACCTTCCTTATGCAGGGCAAAAGGGTGAAAAAGTCCCAACAACAGGACGGATCACAACTACCCTACCTCTCCCCTTGTTTTGGGTTTGATTATCATCCAAGATCAAAGTTTGGTGACCTTACCAAAGTCCAGGCACACGACTGTCACCACCAGCAAGGCCAGCAGCAGATTTTTCATCTTGAGATCTTCTCTTTAGCCTTCAAAATGTGTAGCCCAGGATGGAAGCAGACACTTATTTATACCCCTCGGAGATGGGGTGGGTGGGGGGAGGCTGGATCTCTAGGATTAAGAGAGAAGGAAGGGGAGATTCAGGAGAATAGGGAAGGGCAGGGGGTGTGGCCTTTTTGCCCCCGACACCAAAAAAGATCAGATGGCCACACAGGGAAGAAATATATTTTAGAACTCAAGAGAATATTTTAGAAATTAAACAATTTGAAAATAAATACATAAAAATATGCAAAGCAAAAGTTTCCTTATTGCCCTTGTTGGGTGCGGCGAGAGATACAACTGGGAAGAACAGAGATGTGATATCAGTATATTCTTCTTTAATGGAGAGCCAGCCCTTTTCGAATAAGGGTGTATGTTAAATCCAGAAGAGGTGAGCAAGATGAAAAAATGGGGGCATCAGGACTTTCTGTTGCAGATCCTCAAACTTGTTGCAACAGATGCTCATCTTGTTTCCCAAATGCTCTTTTGCCTCTGACCTGCTGGAACAGTGAGCCCCCAAGCATCTCTGGAAGACGGAGATGCTAAAGAAGGAGCTCTTTACACTACTGTCCCCCACTTCCCAGGTCGCTCATCAGAAGCTATGAAGAAGCTCCCCCAATTCATCAAATGGGTCCCTCCACTGTTGGACCATCCAACGTTGAAATGTCCTCCTCCACCTGCTCCTCTTCCTGACCCTGCAGCTCCATCGGTTCCTGGTCCAGATCCTTTTCCAATCTTATTCTTCTCTTTAATCATGACGGTTCTCCTGGAGACCCTTTTTTTTAAGCAGGCTACATAAAATTATCTGAGCATGGTTTGGAAGGAGAACATTGCACTCACGTGCATGGACCGTGTTACCCTGATAAGGAAACGCCTGCAGGGACACCACAAGCATAAAGAACACCCAGAACCAACCATTTAATCAGGGTTTCCTCTTCCCTGTTATCTACTGAACATCTTGGCCATGAACCACAGTTAATCTCACTGATTTGAAAAAGCTTACATTCCAAAAAAAATGCCTATGTTGCTCCATAATTTGATTTTCTAGTGGATTTTGCTCATGGATCAAGGGGCATTTTTGAGAATATGCGCAATATTTAAGCAGCATGCTTGGGATCAAACCGAAAAGCTTCATCACTGGAGCTTTTCAGAAGAGACTGGGAAAAACCCTTGTCTGAAATGGTAGAGGGTCTCCTGCTTGAGTAGGGGGGTGAACCAGAAGACCCCCCAAGGTCCCTTCCAGCTCAGTTCTGATTGATGGATAAAGCAGAAATCATCCAAGCTTTATCAGCAACAAGCTCAGTTCACTTCTTCTGTTTTAGGGAGTTCAGTGTTATGTTTTGGTTTGCTTCAATTGTGTACTCTGCGCAGATTGTGCTGCCTGCGATAAATTCAGGGAGAGACGGCAATTGTACAGGAGCTCCTATATTGCAGGTGGAATGGTACCTTCCATCTTCAAGACAGAGACTGCTTGCTCCTTCATTGGGTCTGTTCCAGTTTCCCTTCTTTCCCAATTATCTCTTTTAAATAAAGTTTTATTAATTTTCTACTATTACATTTAATTAGTGTTTAGTAAACATCCCGTTCTCTGGTTTTTTTTCTGTCTGCTTAACAATACCAATTATATTCCTGATCTTTACAGCTCTTTTGCAGACATTGATAAAATAAATTCCATGTTTGGTAGCATTCTGTATCTTCCTTCCCTTTGATCTTCAAAGCAAGTCTGTCCATTTCTGCACAATCCAAGATCACCTGGTGGCATTTCTTCATTTTTCCAAGGCTGAGCAAATAAAACCCTCACTGCTGTTAATACATGCGATATTAGATTTAGACTTTGTTTATCAAACGTTTCTGGTACTATGTCTAATAAAAGAAGTTCAGGTTTAAGATCAACATGTTTTCCTGAAGTCTTTTCTAGCCACATGTGTATTTTTGTCCAAAGTTTTCTTGCTTTAAAACACGTCCACCACAGATGATAACATGGGCCAGGTTTTTGGTTACATTTCCAACATTTACTAGACATATCTTCTCCATCTCTTCAACCTGAATCTCCAGCCCCCACAAGGTGGAGTAATGGTATATATAACTGCTTTCTCCCATCCTGGACTGCACTTTGAAGGCTGGAGAGGAGTTTGCAAGATGAAAGCTTTGCTATTTGCGTTGTTGGTGGTGGCACTCATATGCAAGGACCCAGGTAGGCTCCTGAACCTTTGATTTCAGATGATCAAAGTCAGACTGAGGGAAGTTTGGTATTTGAAGCCGTTGTGCTCCATTCTGGGGGTGGAACTTTCTCCCTGTTCTGTTCTGCATAAGGAGGCTCCATGGGAGCCTTTAGGAGGGAAGAGGAGTTCTCAATTTGAAGAGAAGCCCATAGCTGAGACAGCGGGTGGCCCCACGGGTATTCTGAGGTAGACTGCCTCTGAAAGTAGAGGTTCCTTTGCAAGGTGAATTCAGCCATGGGATTAATCTTGGGAATACGATGAAAAATATCTCCTTGACTTAATCCTCCCTCTCCCTCCCTCTGACCTTGCTAATGCTGAGTTTTCTCAAGTGTACGGCCAAAGGGGATCAGAGATGCCACCTTCAAGTCAAGAATGGGTTTTCTTTGACATCAACCTGAGGTTGGTTGACATTTCTGGGATCTTAGGATTAATCAGGCTCCAAGCAGAGACCAACCTCTCAGGTTCTCGTCTGATGATATATTATGATCTCTTTCAGAAAAGTTGCTTTTTTTTCCCCCAATCTCACCTTCATTACATTTATTATTAATCCAAGGTTGTAAACAAATGCTCCTTTCATGCTCAAATACCATTTTCCCCTGAACAAAGGACCCAGAGAAATGGCTTGGGGGAAGAGAAAGTTTGACAGGTGGGGATTTCTTGGTTCAGGTGGGACTGGATCTCACAGGCTCCTTGTTTGCAAACTATTCTATATTATCTTTCTAATAATGTTTTCCCAGCTGACTTTATTCTACAGAGATAGTCTACGATCTAATACATGATAAAAGGAATATCAAAATAAGAGTGCTCTCTTCTGTTTCTTTTATCCAGTCACGAGTCTGCAGTGTTTCTTCTGGGATACTTTTAAAGTACCTTGTGCCGATGGAGAAATATACTGTTTCAAAATGTATGATGTTTCATCCTCAGAATCGTATAGTAAGCAAAACTCCTTTCCTTTTTCACAACTTTTCTTCTTGTATGGAAACTAGAGCTCCCAAACGCAGCCAAGAATTGGAGGTCGTATAGGGCCTGTATGTGCCCTGAAGTTATGGCCAGTTGGCAGACAGTTTAAAGGATGCCAGGAAACCTTGGAATAGGGAGCCCCATCTCTCATAGGAGCAGCTCAGATTCGAGCTGGGGGAACATTCAGTTCAGGAGGAAGGAGGCCTGCACTCCTACTGGGAGGAAATGCATGAATATGTCTTCACAGCAGTGGTAGGATTCAGATTTTTTTTTACTACTGGTTCTGTGTGGGTGGCTTGGTGGGTGTGGCAGGTTAAGGATACTGTGAAATTGTGGCGTTGTCGCCACACTGGTGGGCTGCTCATGTGTCCTTGCCTAATCAAAAGGAAAACACCAGACGAAATTCCTTGGGATGAGCTAAAAGCCTCGAATGATCATCGAAGGGCTCTTTTATTAGAAAAAGTTAGTTACAGCGTCATCAAAAAGGACCGTATCAAAAGGCATATATAATCACACATGGCACAAGTAAACTAATGAGAAGTTCACAGCATTCTACAAATAAACCAATAGAAAATCACATCATGGCAAAGGGTGGGCAAAGGGGGAACGGAAGATTGCAAGCTGCATGGCATTGGGAGGGGGAGAGGGGGAATAGAAAGTTACAGCACAGCATAGCGGGGAGAAAGGGCATGCGTGGGAGTAGCTGGCTCACATAGTTCTTGTTACATGAGGCTGCATAATGAGTTATGACCGTTAGGCCAGAAAGATGTTTCTGGTGCGATGTTTTTGCATCCCTGTGTATGTGTGTTTCAGACAGTAGAAACCGCCCTGCACGCAAACACCCGGAATGAATTCCAACATGAAATCCCCATTTCCTCTCGATCAGCTGGGACTCGGGAAGCAGAGAAAAGATGGGGATGGGGGGCCAGTTAGAGGTGGTATTTACCAGTTCTCCAAAATACTCAAAATTTCTGCTACCGGTTCTCCGGAACTGGTGAGTACCTGCTAAATACCACCTCCGGTTCAGGGTGGGTTTAGCATTTTGTTGAGACACAATCGTAGATCGATTGTTTGATACTGTAAATAATTGTCTTGTTTTTTTGCTTCCTTCCCAGTTATGGCAAATGGATGTGCCGAAACATGTCCAGAAACAACCCCCCAAATAGAGGTTAGCTGTTGCAATACTGACTTTTGCAATGACAACGGGCGACCTTAACGATTGAGTTTTGCTCTTCATCCATCAAGGACCTTCCTTGAAGATGTATGCTTCTGGCCTTTCCCACAACCTGGCCCATAACCTCCCCCCCCCTTCTTCTTTCTTTGAACCCCCCCCCCTTACCTTCTCTCCCTTTTTCCCAATCTACAAGTGTCATTCTGCTGCTTCTGTACTTTGGGAACTGAATAAATGTCTGCATTTAAATTCCACTGTGGGTAACATGTTTGATGTGCTGCGCCCATTTTCCTTTCATGCAGGTTGATGTGCAGAACGGTAGAAGGCTAACGGTTATTTTATTTATCTCACTGATCAATCTTTATTATTATCTTTCAAAACAAGGAAGGGTGAAGAGCATCCATGATTCCCTTTTCTGACAAATGAGGGGAAAACACACAAACACTGGGTAGCATTCTGTATCCTTTCTGAAGGAGATTAAAATCGAAAGGGAATCCCTCCATCAGGATGTCTTTGGTTAGTACAAAAACCACATTCTTGCAAACCTTTCTTGACTGGTGTTTTTCCTTGAATCTTCTGCATTTAAAGGAGTGTAGGAAGTTATCACCCAGCCCTCTCCCAGAAAAATGAAATATCCTAGGAAATATTGAAAAGGGTGGATGGATGCAAAAAGAAAGAAACATGCTTTAAAAGACAGAATAGCTGCCTGTAGCTTCCTGCCCATCCCCACTTTGTCAATGGGCCATTAAGAAGGCCAAGCTAGTCCCTTTACATAATAAAGACTTCTCCCCTTCAGCTCCAGGGGGATGGGTTTAAGGCATGATAATACTGGCCCGTTTACCCAACTCGCCACATGGCATCTGAGAACTCAACCAAACCTGGATTCAAAACGCAGCCTAGAGAGTTGCCCCTGCATGGGCCCATGGGAGTCTGACAACCAATCAGGATACAAGCTCAAGATCAAAGGCCAGAGAGGGCATAAAACCAGGGACTTTCAGCATCTCAGTCCTCCCTTCTCTTCTTCTCCATCCAACATTGAAGCATGTGATCACCTTTTCTGTTCAGGACTTCAAACCCTGTGATCCTGTCCACCAATAAACCATCTTTCCAAGCAGCCTCCGTGTCTCCAGTGTCTTTTTCCCCACTTGGAGCCCAACCCAGAAGGATATTTCTTTCATCAGGACTTGACTCATTTCGAAAGCTCTACCTTAGCCTTGGACCAGTTCTAATGCAGGGGACTTTGTGGCCAATCCAAATCATTCCCCTGTAATACACCAATCAATCATCCTGCCAATGTTGGCTCTTCCCTCAATGTTTTTAATGGCCAAACATTAAGGGGCTCAACGCACAACCCTGGGATGTACCAGTGTTAAGAATAAGGGCGGAAGAGTTATGACTTTCTTATTATCTTTTAAGTTTTATTTCCATTCCATTCTATACAATCACATGTTTACTGTGCATAACCGGGGCATATAACATTGAATAATAAACACAGCCCTCGCTTA
Source organism: Thamnophis sirtalis (assembly GCF_051295495.1). NCBI lineage: Eukaryota > Metazoa > Chordata > Lepidosauria > Squamata > Natricidae > Thamnophis > Thamnophis sirtalis. The sequence continues at coordinate 102,703,528 of NW_028261382.1, read as the reverse complement.
TATAGAAAATGCCCTCTACAATACAAGCCCAATATACCTCCTTCACCCACCATACACCCTCTTTCAACCCCCTCCAACTTTCATTCTTCCTTCTTACATACCCCTCTACTACCTACAAGAGTTATGACTTTCATAAGAAAATTCCAATAGGAAACAAAGGCAACAACACAAGCAAAAATTCTTACTTTAAGATCAGAGGTTTATTATTTCAAATAATTTGGAACATTAGAAATGAATAGATATAATACAATACAATAGCAGAGTTGGAAGGGACCTTGGAGGTCTTCTAGTCCAACCCCCAGCCTAGGCAGGAAACCCTATACCGTTCCAGACAAATGGATATCCAACGTCTTCTTAAAGACTTCCGGTGTTGGGGCATTCACAACTTCTGGAGGCAAGCGGTTCCAATGGCTAATTGTTCTAACTGTCAGGAAATTTCTCCTCAGTTGACAGGCATGGCAGGTTTGGGTCACTGACAATCCAAGCCGGCAAACCAACTCCTGGTTCAGCCAAACTGGTCCGAACTGGTAGGAACCCACTTCTGCCTCTGCCTTTGTCTGACCTGATCCTACCCACCTACATTTTGGTGCTTCAAGATAACTGAAATCTGACCTGACTTGGGAGAGAATTGTATGAATGGACTTTGAGGGAATGCTTTAATGGCCAGACTTGATGTACCTCCAAGCTTAATGAAGCTTAAAAGAGAACTTTCGGCTATCGGTTCAAGGCAAGTTTGCAAATGTTTGAAGAAACATTTGTCATGGTAGCTTCTGTAAGAACAACTGAAGGTTTGCCTCGTTGTGCCGATTGCCCTAATCATTTAATGCAAAGTTTATTCAATCTCTCTCTGTCCCCATTTTTCTCTTGGCTTTTTCCTACCTGACTCTGAAAGGATGAAGCTCACTGTCTTATTTTGGTGCTGCAACTTGACTGATTTAATTGTAATGCGCTCTACATGGGGCTGCCCTTGAAGAGTGTTCAAAGACTCCAATTAGGCCAGAACGCAGCCGCGCGAGCGATTGTGGGTGCACCAAGGTACACCCACGTTACACCTATCCTCCGCGAGCTGCACTGGCTGCCTATCAGTCTCCGAATCCGCTTCAAGGTGCTGGTCGCTACCTATAAAGCCCTACATGGCATCGGACCTGGGTACCTGAGAGACCGCCTCCTGCCGATTACCTCTCTCAGACCAATTAGATCGCACAGGCTGGGTCTCCTCCGGATTCCATCTGCCAGCCAATGTCAGCTGGCGACTCCCCGGGGGAGAGCCTTCTCTGTCGCAGCTCCGGCCCTCTGGAACGAGCTCCCTGTTGAGATCCGGACCCTTGCTACCCTCCCGGCCTTCTGCAAAGCCACCAAGTCCTGGCCGTTCCAGCAGGCTAGGGGGAGCTGAGAAGCATCTACCTCCACGGAAATTGTGAATGTTGGTTTTGTTTTTAATATGTTGTCTTTGTCTCCTTTCCCCCCTTTCCCTTGTCTTTTGTGAGCCGGGAGTGGGCAGCATACAAGACAAATAAACAAACAAACAAACAAACAAACAAACAAACAAACAAATAAATAAATAAATAAATAAATAAATAAATAAATAAATTAGCAAGTCTTGCTCAAAAAAAAAAAGGAGACTTTTGAAGAAGTATTTTTGTCCCATTTCTGGGCGTATCCTTAAGTACGAATAAGCTTAAGAGAGACACATATTTTTTTCCCCACTGATTAAATGCAGAGTTCGCTCACCTTGGTCAAGAATCCTGTATAGCAGTCCTCGACTTACGACAGTTAATTTATTGACCATTATAATGGCCCTGAAAAAAAGTGATTTATGATGGCGTTTCACACTTATGACCATTGCAGCATTCTTTCTGGCCCCGGATCTCTTATGATCACTCTCAGAAGCTTCTTGCTGGCACCGGCGCACCCTTTGAAGTTACCCTCCAAGCGCCAGCAGGCTTTGTGGTCTATGCAACTCCGGGGAGAGGCAGCAAGGAAGGCCTCAGCCAGTTCCCGGAGTAGCATAGGACTTTCTTGCCACCGCTCCAGTCGCCAGCCTCGCCTGGATAGCTAAGCCACCTCGGCTCCATGCCAGGCGGGCCCAGCTGATTGGGTGGTCCCTATGTGACTTCAGTCCAGATTACCTGACCGGAAGCAGCTGGGTGTGGATGCCAGCATGGAAGAAGAAGATTGGACCATGTGATGGATTGTGGGTATGGGGACAAGATCATGAACTTTTAACTGGGTGGGATTCTGATGTAATTTCCAGATTTGGGATTTCACAGATGTGCTAAGATGTCTGATTTATTAAATTGGAACTTTAAGGATCGTTTTGCCTTGGACTCTGATTTAATTCTACATGATACTTGGAACGCTGACAAAAGATTTATCAGTGAAGTGGATAAAAAAAATAACCTTCAGCCTTCTACCCTTCTGCAAATCAACTTGCAAAAAAGGAAAATGGACACATCACGTCACACGCATCCCAAACCCTTGAATTTAAATGCAGAAGTTTATTCAGTCACCAAAGTACAGAAACAGCAGAACGAAACTTGTAGAACAGGAGAAAGGGGAGAGAAGGTGTTGGGGGGGGGGTGTCAAAGAAAGCAGAAGGGGAATTAAGGAAGGGCCAGCTTGTGGGAAAGGCCAGAAGCAGAAATCTCCATGGAAGGTCCACGATGGATGAGAGCAAAACTCAAAAGGATATTTTAAGGAATCATGTTGCAAAGATCAGCTGAGCAACATTTAACTTTATTTCCATGCTGTGATCCAGGGCATTCTGGGGCACATCCGTTTTCCAGCTCTGGAAAGGAAATGTAAAACAAAACATTTGCAGCACCCAAAATTGATCTGCGGTTGTTTCTGAACAAAACGGTAAACCCACCCTGAAGACACGTTCATGCATTCCCTCCCAGCATGAAGGCAGACCTCCTTTCTCCTCTCCTGAATACTCGAGAGTAAAATATTAAACAAGAATCCTGGGGAAAGTAAGTTTCACTGCTTAATCTGCAAGGGCCAAATTTGCACACGTCCATAGGACACCCCTGTTCCACCAGCTTTTCCCTCCCTCTTTCTATAAAGAAAGTTCCCCTCCCAATCTGGGTTGTTCCTGGAATAGATGGGGCTCCCCATTCCGACCCCCCTGGCTTTCCAGGCATCGTTTAGACCAGGGGTATCAAAGTAAAGACCTGGGGGCCCACGGGTTGCTTTTGATCGGTTCACCGACAAATGCACGCTCGACAAAAGCGCGCCCGATGAAACCGCGGCGAGAAAGCCGCGAGTTCTAAAGCGCGCCGACAGAAGCACACTCTATATAATAATAGCAATATAACAGTAGACATATACCGCTTCATAGGCCTTTCAGGCCTCTCTAAGCGGTTTACAGAGTCAGCATAATTGCCCCCAACAACAATCCGGGTCCTCATTTTACCCACCTCGGAAGGATGGAAGGCTGAGTCAACCCTGAGCCGGTGAGATTTGAACCGCTGAACTGCTGATCTAGCAGTCAGCCTGCAGTGCTGCATTTAACCACTGCGCCACTCTAAACCTAACCCTAAACCTAACCCTAAACCTAACCCTAAACCTAACCCTGAACCTAACCCTTACCTTAACTTAAATCACGCTTCTGTCAGCGCGCTGTTGTGGGTGCGCTGTTTGTGGGCGCGTTGATGACATCGTGGTTTTCGCGCCACGGTTTTGTCGGCGCTCTTTCGTCATGCGCGCATCTGTCGGGTCACCCTTTTGATCTGGCCCACAGGGCCATCCTAGAAATAGCAAAGGACCAGCCTGTGATGGGCTGGGCCAGCCCAGGCTGACCAGGTGCTGATCTACAATTTTGACCTACAACCTTCTTTTTCCTTGTTTTTCCTCTTTCCCTTTCTGACAAACTAATAAAAAAATAAATAAAGCTCCTCGTTGAATTTTAAAATCGAAGTAGAACAAGTAAAAGAAACAATGATAGCAAAAATCGAAAACATTTTGATGTACTGTAGAATTAGATGAATGGCAAAAACTTTGGGAAGGAGGTTATAAATTGGTGACGCCAACAGCCTACAAAGAAAATGTGTATAAAATATTTTATAGGTGACGTTTGCCACCCGCAAGAATGGCAAAGATGCTTCGAAACTTATCTCCCAAATGTTGGAAATACGAACAGCTACCAGGTTCTTATTATCATATGTGGTGGATCAAAAATAAAACAGTGGCTAGAAAGAATGACAAAACAACAAATAGACTGAAAACCAGAAATGTTTTTGCTGGGTATTCTACCGGAAAAATATAACAAAAGAAGTACTTATTTAATTTTACATATGATAACAGCAGCGAGAATTGTGTATCCACAAAATTGGGAAAATAAAAGTGTATCTACAGAGGAAAATGTAATAAAGAAAATATTTGAGTGTGCTGAAATTGATAGATTAACTTTGAAGATTAAGGATAAGGAAGATGCAGAATACTTTTTAACTTGGGAACTATTTTATCAATGGTTAGAAAATAGAAGCAGCAATCAGAAATTTAAAATTAAGGAGGATATGTAAATAAAAATGAAGTAAGTGTGTAACTAAATAATGAATGTTGAATAAATAGGATAAGGAAGTATGATTATTAGACTTGGAGTATAAGAGTGATAAATGTGATGTCTATAAGGTTTGATATTAACTAATATGATAAAACTGAACAGAGTGTTTAATTAAATAACGGAAAATGTTTAATAAGGATCAGTGAAGATTAGGGTGAACCGAGTTAGAGAAAAATGGTTATAATTAATGTGTGTATGAGGTTTGTTAAAAGAGATTGTACCCATGCAGTACACTGTCCTTGTGGATATGGAAATGTTATATATAAAAAAGGAAATTGCAGAATGAAAAATAAAGAAAAAAGAAAAAGAAATGTTTTCTCTTTTGCATTTCAGCATCCAAGAGGGGAGAGGAAAGAACGAAGAAGAAAAGAAAAGAGGAAACACAAAGAAAAAGAAGGAAAGATAAGAAGAAAGCAAAGAAGGAAAAAGAAGGGAAGAGTGGAAGGAAGAAAGAAGAAGAATAAAGAGGGAAGGAAAAGAAGAAAAGAGGAAAGGGAAGTTAGGAAGGAAGGAAGGAAGGAAGGAAGGAAGGAAGGAAGGAAGGAGATTATAATGAGAGGGATGAAGAGTTTGAGGGAAGTCCTGCCTTAGTACTTGGCCACCAACAATCCTGCTGCCCTTTTGCCATCCCCTTGTCTCCTCCTCCTGACCTCTCCTGGTGGTCTCCCATCCTATTTCTGAGGATCTTTAGTTACAAAGCCAGGTCTCCTCATGCAGAGAGGGAGTGGGCCTCCCTCTGACCTGTACACTTTGCCCCACACATACACACCTGGCGAAGGAGAGTGAGAACAACCACAGTAGCCTCAAAGAGGAGGTAAGCGTAGCCAGTCACCCCCCTGAGGGAAGAGGGGCTCGACCTCAGCTGTGGGGTCCCGGTGCCGTCGGAGCTCAAGGATTGGGCTGGGCACTTGCTCCCCATTGCCTCCTTGTCTCACCTTCCTCCTCCGAGAGAGACAGTGGATCCCCCAGCTGCTCCTGGGCCACCACAGGTGACCCCGTCCCAAGTGACATCGAGCTGGTTATAGCCACCATGCTCACGGCTACCCCGGCTCCTGAGATCAAACACAACCCTGATGCAGCCCTCCATGAAATCAAGTTTGACACCCCTGCCTTAGACTGAACGGCAAGAGGCCGTGAGTTCAGGGCACAGGCATGTCCGATAAAACCCCCAATTCTTAGGCGCTCTAATTTCCATACAAGGAGAAAAGCCGCGAGAAACGAAGGGAACTTTGCTTACTCAGTCCCCCGTAGCTGTGATTCAAATTGTAACAATACTTGCTTCCCGCGAAGCATGTCACTGGAAAATCGCGCCAGTAGTAACATTTCAGACTCGCGACTGGATAAAAGAAACAAGAGAGATCTCTCTTACTTCGATGCTTCTCTGATCTTGTCTTATCGTGTATTATCGTAGATTACCTGTGTAGAATAAAGTCAGCTGGGGAAACGTTATTAGAAAGATAATAGAATAGTTTGCAAACAAGGAGTCTGTGAGATCCAGTCCCACCTGAACCAAGAAATCCCCACCTGTCAAACTTTCTCTTCCCTCAACCCATTTCTCTGGGTCCTTTGTTCAGGGGGAAATGGTATTTGAGCATGAAAGGAGCATTTGGTTTGTTTACCACCTTGGATTAATAATAAATGTAATGAAGGTGAGATTGGGGGAAAAAAAACCTTTTCTGAAAGAGATCATAATATATCATCAGACGAGAACCTGAGAGGTCGGTCTCTGCTTGGAGCCTGATTAATCCTAAGATCCCAGAAATGTCAACCAACCTCAGGTTGATGTCAAAGAAAACCCATTCTTGACTTGAAGGTGGCATCTCTGATCCCCTTTGGCCGTACAATTGAGAAAACTCAGCATCAGAGGGAGGGAGAGGGAGGATTAAGTCAAGGAGATATTTTTCATCGCATTCCCAAGATTAATCCCATGGAAGAATTCACTTTGCAAAGGAACCTCTACTTTCAGAGGCAGTCTACCTCAGAATACCCGCGGGGCCACCCGCTGTCTCAGCTATGGGCTTCTCTTCAAATTGAGAACTCCTCTTCCCTCCTAAAGGCTCCCATGGAGCCTCCTTATGCAGAACAGAACAGGGAGAAAGTCCCACCCCCAGAATGGAGCACAACGGCTTCACACACCAAACTTCCCTCAGTCTGACTTTGATCATCATCTGAAATCAAAGGTTCGGGAGCCTACCTGGGTCCTTGCACATGAGTGCCACCACCAACAACGCAAATAGCAAAGCTTTCATCTTGCAATCTCCTCTCCAGCCTTCAAAGTGCAGTCCAGGACGGGAGAAAGAAGTTATATATACCATTACTCCACCTTGTGGGGGCTGGAGATCCAGGTTGAGGAGATGGAGAAGATATGTCTAGTAAACGTTGGAAATGTAACCAAAAACCTGGCCCATGTTATCATCTGTGGTGGACGTGTTTTAAAGCAAGAAAACTTTGGACAAAAATACACATGTGGCTAGAAAAGACTTCAGGAAAACATGTTGATCTTAAACCTGAACTTCTTTTATTAGACATAGTACCAGAAACGTTTGATAAACAAAGTCTAAATCTAATATCGCATGTATTAACAGCAGTGAGGGTTTTATATGCTCAGCCTTGGAATAATGAAGAAATGCCACTAGATGATGTTGGATTGTGCAGAAATGGACAGACTTGCTTTGAAGATCAAAGGGAAGGAAGATACAGAATGCTACCAAACATGGAATTTATTTTATCAATGTCTGCAAAAGAGCTGTAAAGATCAGGAATATAATTGGCATTGTTAAGCAGACAGAAAAAAACCCAGAGAACGGGATGTTTACTAAACACTAATTAAATGTAATAGTAGAAAATTAATAAAACTTTATTTAAAAGAGATAATTGGGAAAGAAGGGAAACTGGGACAGACCCAATTTATTTTATCAATGTCTGGAAAAAAGGGGTAAAGATCAGGAATATAATTAGTATTGTTAAGCAGACAGAAAAAAACCCAGAGAACGGGATGTTTACCAAACACTAATTAAATGTAATAGTAGAAAATTAATAAAACTTTATTTAAAAGAGATAATTGGGAAAGAAGGAAATGAAGAACAGACCCAATGAAGAAGCAAGCAGTCTCTGTCTTGAAGATGGAAGGTACCATTCCACCTGCAATATAGGAGCTCCTGTACAATTGTCGTCTCTCCCTGAATTTATCGCAGGCAGCAAAATCTGCGCAGAGTACACAATTGAAGCAGACCAAAACATAACACTGAACTCCCTCAAACAGAAGAAGGGAACTGAGCTTGTTGCTGATAAAGCTTGGATGATTTCTGCTTTATCCATCAATCAGAACTGAGCTGGAAGGGACCTTGGGGGTCTTCTGGTTCACCCCCCTACTCAAGCAGGAGACCCTCTACCATTTCAGACAAGGGTTTTTCCCAGTCTCTTCTGAAAAGCTCCAGTGATGAAGCTTTTCGGTTTAATCCCAAGCATGCTGCTTAAATATTGCGCATATTCTCAAAAACGCCCCTTGATCCATGAGCAAAATCCACTAGAACATCAAATTATGGAGCAACATAGGCATTTTTTTTGGAATCTAAGCTTTTTCAAATCAGTGAGATTAACTGTGGTTAAAGGCCAAGATGTTCAGTAGATAACAGGGAAGAGGAAACCCTGATTAAATGGTTGGTTCTGGGTGTTCTTTATGCTTGCCGTGTCCCCGCAGGCGTTTCCTTATCAGGGTAACACGGTCCATGCACGTGAGTGCAATGTTCTCCTTCCAAACCATGCTCAGATAATTTTATGTAGCCTGCTTAAAAAAAGGGGGGGTCTCCAGGAGAACCGTCATGATTAAAGAGAAGAATAAGATTGGAAAAGGATCTGGACCAGGAACCGGTGGAGCTGGTCAGGAAGAGGAGCAGGTGGAGGAGGACATTTCAACGTTGGATGGTCCAACAGTGGAGGGACCCATTTGATGAATTGGGGGAGCTTCTTCATAGCTTCTGATGAGCGACCTGGGAAGTGGGGCACAGTAGTGTAAAGAGCTCCTTCTTTAGCATCGCCGTCTTCCAGAGATGCTTGGGGGCTCACTGTTCCAGCAGGTCAGAGACAAAAGAGCATTTGGGAAACAAGAGGAGCATCTGTTGCAACAAGTTTGAGGATCTGCAACAGAAAGTCCTGATGCCCCCATTTTTTCATCTTGCTCACCTCTTCTGGATTTAACATACACCCTTATTCGAAAAGGGCTGGCTCTCCATTAAAGAAGAATATACTGATATCACATCTCTGTTCTTCCCAGTTGTATCTCTCGCCGCACCCAACAAGGGCAATAAGGAAACTTTTGCTTTGCATATTTTTATGTATTTATTTTCAAATTGTTTAATTTCTAAAATATTCTCTTGAGTTCTAAAATATATTTCTTCCCTGTGTGGCCATCCGATCTTTTTTGGTGTCGGGGGCAAAAAGGCCACACCCCCTGCCCTTCCCTTTTCTCCTGAATCTCCCCTTCCTTCTCCCTTAATCCTGGAGATCCAGCCTCCTCCCACCCACCCCATCTCCGAGGGGTATAAATAAGTGTCTGCTTCCATCCTGGGCTACACTTTGAAGGCTAAAGAGAAGATCTCAAGATGAAAAGTCTGCTGCTGACCTTGCTGGTGGTGACAGTCGTGTGCCTAGACTTTGGTAAGGTCACCAAACTTTGATCTTGGATGATAATCAAACCCAAAACAAGGGGAGAGGTAGGGTAGTTGTGGTCCATCCTGTTGTTGGGACTTTCTCACCCTTTTGCCCTGCATAAGGAAGGTCCATGGGAGCCTTCAGGGGGGGAAATGGAATTCTGGGGTAGACTGCCTCTGAAAGTGGAGGCTCCTTTGCGTAGTGAGTTCTGCCATGGGATTCCTCCAGGGAAGGAGATGAAAAATGTTTCTGCTCACCTCCCTCTGGCTTTGCCGTCCTTCAGTATTTTGGACGGTGCGGCCAAAGGGGACCAGAGATGCCTCCTCCAAGTCAAGCCTGGGCAGTCCTCAACGTCAACCAGAGATTGGTTGTTGTTGCTGAGATTCCTGGGACCCACCAATCTATCATACAGCCTTGGGAGTCTCCCATCCTAGGATTCACCCACCCCAACCCTGCTTAGCTTCCACACGTAGACCAGCCATTTAGATATCCATTTAATAGTGTCTTTCAAAAGAGATTAGGGGTTTTTTTATCCCAGTTTTTATCCCAGCTGCTGTGGCGCAGGGGTTAAAATGCAGCATTGCAGGCTAATTCTGCTTACTGCCGGCTGCCTGAAGTTCGGCAGTTTGAATCTCACACACTCAAGGTTGACTCGGCCTTTTCCATCCTTCCGAGGTCGGTAAAATGAGGAGCCAGATTGTTGCAGGCAAGAGGCTGACTCTGTAACCTGCTTAGAGGGGGTCGTAAAGGACTGTGCAGCGGAATAAAAGTCTAAGTAATATGGCTATCTAGTTTTGTAATGAGGAAGAAACCTAATACTCCTTCCTCCTATTTCCCCCACAGCAACAACGCTGTGAAGGTTGGATGGGCAGAGAGGTGATTAAGTCCAAAGTCACTAACTTGCCTTTCATGGCCAAAGTTGGACTAGAACTCAGGTTTCCTATTTCTAGACCATTTGATCTTTCTGCCGGGCGGCGGGAGCCCTGGAAGCAAGTGGAAGTTATCTTGACGACTGAAATGGACTCCAAACGGACCCCACGGCAGGAGAGCGAAGTGGCAGCCGCCAGAGAACTTCCACGTGGTTCAGGGGCTTCTGCTGGGCGGCGAGAGCCCCGGAAGCGAGTGGAAGTTATCTTGACGACTGAAATGGACTCCAAACGGACTCCACGGCAGGAGAGCGAGGGGGCAGCTGCCCGAGAACTTCCACGTGGTTCAGGGGCTTCTGCTGGGCGGCGGGAGCCCCGGAAGCAGGTGGAAGTTATCTTGATGACTGAAACGGACGACAAACGGACTCCACGGCAGGAGGGAGCAGCCGCCCGAGAACTTCCACTCGGTTCCAGAGCTTTGCCGCCCGTGCCAGCGCAGCACAGGGGCTGGCTGTGAACTTCGCAAAGGGGGAGAAGGAGGAGAGGAGGGCTGTGTCCTCCCCCCAGTGCCTCCCAATTCCCACCGGTACCAAATCATAACATGAACATGATTTACTCACCAGTGAATAAGCGCAGCTGCAACCCCAAAACAAAGACGAAATGAAATGGAGACTCGCGCAGGCGTGCTCAGCTAAGGAGTCCAGCCAATCAGTGAGCTGGTTGGGATGGAAAATTTTCAGCACGTGGCATGCTGAAAATTTTCCATCCTAGCCAGCTCACTGATTGGCTGGAGTCCAGGCCAATCCAATCAATGAGCGGCAGGCTGGGCTGGCTTAAATTTGTAGGATAGAACGGAACGATGAGCCAGCCCAGCAAGCTAGGAGCTGATTGTCGGGAGCTGCGAGCGCCAAAAAAAGCGTGCTTTTTAAAGAAGCGTGTGGGACGTGGGAAAATGCATGAAAAAGTGTGGCTGTCCCGCCAAATGCGGGACGTCTGGTCACCTTAGCTGAGAGGCAGGTCCATGCTCAATGGAGCTCAGCTAGGTGACGGCTTGCATGCCTGCATAGAGGGCTACGTGTTCGCCATCACGGACCTCATACGTAAATAAGATTACCAAAAAAAAATATCAATGTAATATTTCCATATTTCATAACTTTCATCCAGGAGACACCCTGATATGTTACAAATGCAAGGACAGACTTTGTGGATCCATACGTGAATGTCCCAATGGGCAGAACCTCTGCTTTATAAGGAGG